>NC_133538.1:396836345-397137595 GCF_048544455.1 Silene latifolia
CACTGATCTCTATTAATTATACCTTTCTTCTATTTTTTGTCGAATAGGCAATGCCCTGAGGTAAAAAAAAGCTGCCAGGTAAAGTAATAACCAATTTACTTAATGCTCTCAGTTTGTGTGATTTAGTGATGAGATTTACTTCCACATACCGGATACTTGTCAAACAGATCCAGAAAGCTCAGACTACAGATACCTGTTACCTTCATCTTTTGCTTCGGCCCAAGGTTTTGGTGCAAAATTTCGCAGTTATCCTTGTGTAAGTATTAAAATTGGACTTGAAAAGATTTGAAAATTTTATGTTGTTTACTAATTGATTCAGTTATAAATTTTATTGTTCTAGTCATTGTTCTACTCATACTACTGAAAGTTGGTGTTTCACATTTATATGTATATTTTGAGTGTCTTTGTTGAAAGTTGCCTACTTTTAATTTTGCTGAAAGTTGCCTACTTTTAATCTGCTACTTCCTCCATCTCAATCATTTGTTTACCTTTGATTAAAATACTCCTCACAAATGATTGGGATGGAGGGAGTACTTTTGTTGTCTACAAGCATCAACTTCTTCGTTTTATTCATTTATCCGCTCACATCTACATTAGTTGGACGATTCTTTTGAGGCATAATTTCTTCTCTTTTCAACTTATTGTGAATTACATAACTCTGATTCAAGTAATTGAGCAATGCTAGTCTACTTCGGCCACTGTTAATGCATGATATTAAAAGTCCCTTTTTTTTGTTCAGTTTATGATAATTGGGTGCTTTTGTTCAGTTTGACAATGAGGGGATTTTGGCTTGCCCGTTCCTTTTCAATTGATCATAATGGGAATCTCACCAACCGGGTCATTACGCTTTGGCATAGGTATGTAATTATGTACTTGATCTTATGGATGATGTTGTAGACCTGGGAAGTTTCTAATCGAGTTGCTTGCTTATCTTCTGCCACTTTCATTTGACTACATTTTTTATTTGGATAATGAAAATATAGTTCACTCAAATTATACTGTATATTTATTTGTGTAAGCTTGTGTTATGTTATTATCATGAGTAAGTACTCACATATTAGTAATATGTATATAGAATTGGCTAACTTAGTTGTGATGGTGCACAAATGAATAAGCGAGGTGGTATAGATATTGAAGTTTTAACTTTAGAAGAATTAGCTGCATGTGGACTTTGTTTTTTAAAAAGTTCCAGGCATTGCCTCAACTAAACTGGTGCAATTGTTCATCAGTTGGTAAAATAGGAAGGAATAAAAGCGGTCTAGGTAAATGTGTGTATATGTATATATGTATCTGAACACATGAAGTCTAAGTTAAATATATGTATACATGGAAATTGTGTTCTAAAAAAAGTTACAAGAATGAAATGCTTCCACTTAAAAGTCTCTTTGCACAGTACCTCAATTTATGGTTTTGCTGAATGAAACGACTTCCATATTGATGCATAATGAAAGCGAAACTGGTCATAATGAATGTGAAACTGGTCATATTTTATGCTTGCCCATATTTTATATCAGGTCTACAGAAGACGAGGGCATGGCTGCAGATAAATATTCCATGTATTGTTGCTCTAATGTGGTGTTCAAGTAGGTGAAATTGGACTGAATTGAAAAGGAAGTGTGTTGGTGCTTCTTTGTTTCGGTCACAGAAGTGAGCTATTTGGCATATGACAAATATGGCAAGACTTGGAAACATGCTTTTAAGCCCTCAAAGTCAGCTTACAAAGTTGAAGACTTGAGATAATGCTTCCTTCGCTACTTTGAAGACTCGGTTGCATGATCATGATTAGGACTTTGCTAAATATTAGGCATTTAGCTTAAGTTATAGTGATATGTTTTGCTAGCGCTGATATTAGTTTTAGTAGGCTGACATTTGATGCTGTAATAAATTTAAACAATGTGATGTATTTGGTATCGAAGTATTACCATCCAACTTTTTGAATTGTAACTTTTTTTAAAAAAAAACATATTCTGAAGGAAATTCCGTCAAAAAAGTGAAAAATTCTGACGGATTTTCGTCAGGAAAGTCAAAGTTATGTTGACTTTCTGCAAAATCCCAGATTTGGCGTGTGACGGATTAGCTGTCAGTAGTCTGTCAGAAATGCGCATTATTGACGGAAAATCCGTCAGGATTTCGTTTTTCTTGACGAATTGTAGTGACGCGCGTTCTTGACGGATTTTCCGTCAATAATCTGCATTTCTGACGGATAATAGCTGTTATTGATGGATTTTATCTGTCAGTTTCCCTTGTTTTTTTTTGTAGTGGAGGCTACTACTTTGACTGAGGGGCGTCAGTATATTGGCATTGTGCCGAGTTACTACTCTACTTTTGGGATGAGAGTCAGGTCTTTCATCTTTATGGTGTTACTCCAGCAGAGTTTGGTCAGTTTAGTCGGGATTATGGTGCTCTTGATCGTCCTTTCTACAATCCTATCCGGCCTGATATGCCTGTTGGTGGTTTTGGGGATCATATTGGGGATTCTATTTCTCAGAGAGGTCAGTTTGGTGCTGGGACCTCAGGTTCTGGTGGTCAGTTTGGAGCTTCTACTTCTGAGACGGCTGGTGGATCTAGAGGTGGCCGTACTAGAGGCCGTGGTCGACGTGGTGGTCGATGTGGAGGCCGTGCTGGCCGTGTTGCTGAACCCTGGACCTCAGGTTCTGGTGGTCAGTTTGGAGCTTCTACTTCTGGGACGGCTGGTGGATCTAGAGGTGGTCGTACTAGAGGCCGTGGTCGACGTGGTGGTCGATGTGGAGGCCGTGCGGGTTGGATACTTTGATGAGGGAGGTTGATGAGTTTGATGAGGCCATCCACGGTGGTGGCAATCAATGTTATTAGGATCGGGATTCTACTTTGAATCGATGGCGAGGGTAGGATTGAATCGGGAGAATCGGATCGTAGAATCGTAAGATTCTACAAATTCACTAAATATAGTTTTTTATTTGGTAAAAATATATAATTGAAGATCAAAACACTTATTTATACACAAAATATCGATAGTTATTGAGTTTAATATCATTTCATGAACATGTTTCTACAACTTACATGAAATTTAGATTTTACGATGTCATTATATAAAAATATGTTTTAATATGTTTACTATGGAGTCAAATCGTAGGATCGTAAGATCGTAGAATCGTATTATGATCCTACCTCTAGAAAATTTCAAATAGATAGGATCGCAAGATTCTACAAACATGATAGAATCGTAGGATCCGGGGTCGGTCAGACATTTTTGGATCGTAAAATCGTAGAATCATAGGATCGAATCGCGATTCTGACAACAATGGTGGCAATGATGATAATGATGGAGATGAGCAGTAGTGACAGCTGGTCGCTATATTCCCCCACTTTGCAGCTGGTTTGGGGGAGCTTTTGCTTTACAGCTTGTACTATCCTTCTTTGTACTTTCTTTTATTATATTATCTCTAGGTTGTTAGTTGTCTCCTTATTCCCTTTGTTAGTAGTGACCTTTAGGTTGCTGGTGATTTGTTGTGTGATTGCTATGCAGTAGGCGTCACAATGAGGACACTGTGACATTTAGGTTTGGAGGAGTATTTATTTATGTTGTGTGATTTATTTCAGTTGTGTGCTTTTAATTATGTTGTGTGTTAAAAAAAATCCATAAAAATAAAAAAATTTCAAAAAATCGAAAAATATGTTTTACCTTGTTTTAGGTCGAGTCTTGGTGAATTGAGTAGCACTGATGATAATTTGTATTGTTTTTGCATTTGAATCCCAATATAGTTATCTATGTATATTGTTTTGACCCGTTTTTTATGAAAACAAAGCTCATAACTCAAGTCTTGGCCGTAATAATATGTCTTATGCTAAGTAAATTTGACAATATTATGTTGGTAAACCACTTAAATTTCTAAGGTCTATAGAGTTTCCTAGGCCAGGAACATCAATAAACTGGTCTCATTTTCAATTAGGCTTGAGAGTGTGGTTCTCCTTATGGAATGTGTAATATCAAACTGTATAAGTGTGACATTAGTTTCTTAATTTTTGCACGTTCATATGATTAAGTACAAGAGGAAAGGCGGCTCTTACCGTTCAAATAAGTCATACATTACTCTTTCTGTTAGCCTGTTTGAACCCTTGTAGCCGTTTATATCCCATCTAATAGCTACAATCCAAGAATTTGCCTACCTTTTCGGGACAGTCGCAGTTGCTTGAATTTCATGTCTATTTTTTTACTTTGGTTGGAATTGGGACTTTTATTGTCATGTGGGTAGTAGCTTAAATTTTTGTAGCAATTGAATCTCTTATGGTGGAAAAAGAAGAAAAAAAAGAAGCAGAAAAAAAAAATGTCGAAAAGAAAAAAGAGAAAAGAAAGAAAAGAAAAAAAAGGGAATGCTTCATTTGATTATCAGGAATTACAAAGAGCTTCTGATAGTTTTCTCTTGCAAAAGTCTAAAGCTATTTGGCTGAAGGAGGAAGATACTAACTCCAGTTATTTTCATAGTTATATTAAAGGGAGGCAAGGAGGGAACAAAGCCCTAAGAATTGCTGATGGGCAGGGTGTGTGGGTTACTAAAGCTCAGCAGGATTTTATCAAAATTTACTGGGTAAGGAGGATACTATACATCAGGTGAATACTCAGGTAGTGCAAAAAGGTCATGTCTGTAGTCCTGAACATTGGAAGATTTTACTGGCCCCTGTGACTGATTCTAAGATAAAGAATGCTGTCTTTTCAATACCTAAACATAAAGCACCTGGCCCAGGTGGGTATTCAAGTGGTTTTTTTAAAGATGCATGAAGTGTTGTGGGATCTGATGTATGTGAAGTGGTCAAGGATTTTTTCAAGAATGGGAAGCGACTCAAACAAGTTAACCATACCTTTGTTACTCTTATTGTAATACCCGGCCTTTGTGGGACCCGTACTTAGACCTCGGGATGCGTGAGAGGACCTTTAGATCGATAAGAGATCATTCGGGAGGGAAGGATAGCCTTACACTAGACCTAGACTAGACCAAGGGGTGTTGCGGCGGATCAAGTGGGTCCACTCGTTCGACTGAAGAGTATAATCGACCGAGTGAGTCCACTTGACCGAGTAGAGTGCTACTCGGCCGAGTGTGTCCACTCGGTCGAGTGACGCTGTTTTAAAATACAGGATTTAAACCCTCTTCTTCCCGAACCCTAAAATCATTTCAACCTTCCTCCTTATCTCTCCAAACTCTCTCCCTTCTCTCTAAACCCTCACAAACATCTACTACTTGAGATTCAAGCTTTAATTAGAAGACTTCCAACCTTCCTCGTCATCTCCTTCATCTAGTAAGTAAAAATCTACCCTTTTCTAGTCTTTTAAACCCTAACTTTTGGGGGAATTCGTTATGGGTAATTAATTAGTAATTAGTATGTGTAAATATGGGTAATTAAGGGGCAATAATAAGGGGCTTTGTAGTGTATATTAGTATAGGATGTATTGTGATAGTTATTATGACACCCCCATACTCCAAGTGCCTTACCAGGACCACTTAAGGTATGAAAACGTCACCATCTCGGTTATCCGAGGCAAAGATAATCATAAGACAATAACGAAACATACTTAAAAGTAAATACGGTTTAAAATGATTACGTGTTAACTCCAAAACTGTTAAACTGAAATACAAAGTACTCAAAACGGTCTACTGATAAAACTGTCAAAACTACAAAACATCGTCTGACACAGCGGAAGACTTCTAACTGCCACGCGAAGACTCATCCCAGCTATCCCATACGCATCGTCTAATACCTGCTCAATAACTGCTCACCACCCCCGAATGGATCACCACAGTTTTTAAAACATTTAAACGGCGTCAGTACTGATTATATAAAACAAACACCATGAAGGAACACTATCACAAACAGCTCAAACAAATCGCAAGTCTCCATCTCCAATCTCCACACAACTGACTACACACTAAAGTTTGTAGCCCTGCCAGAGTACCCATCGCAACAAGTACTCCACGCCGCCAGTGGGGGACCGCAGCCGTACCCACCAAATCCCCGCTCATCACCACTGAGCGATAAACCCAAGTTTCCTTAATGTGCACATCCCCTCCTTTAGCGGGTTTCACAGAGGGCAAACCAAGGGCGTGAAGACACTCCTGCAAGTGACTTCACTCAGCCAGGGACGCGCCCCGAAGATCACAGACAGATACAAACCAATCAACAGTATGAAAACAACAACCGTCTAACAACTTAACAATACAATCAATCTTTAATCACAACAACCACCACCACACATTATGTAACGAATACTGAGTAGGGAAACCCTACCTGGAACAGCAATCACCAAGATCGTCACAATCAGCTAATCAACATCGTCCTTCACTGAAATAACTTCCTATCAAACATACAATCATACAATCACAATCTAACATCAACAATACTCCCCAAAACCCCCAAATCACCCAATTAGGGTTTAACCAACATTAACAAAACAATATAAAAATTATATGTAAAGCTTACCCACGACGCAAGGATCACAACGGTGTAAAGACTAACGAAATCCGACACTTCTAGCTCCGGGATTTGTTAACAATGCGATGACAATCAAGTTACGTAGCTTCTCTTCTTCTCAATTAGATTTTAGGATCATTAAAAGTTTTAAGAAAAGTGACGGAAGTCCTTTTTATATTAATCTCGCATTATTAACAAAATCCGTTAAAACTCAGCCCGTAAACCACTTCCTCGATCGAGTAAGGCACTTACTCGATCGAGTGCCCCTTACTCGATCGAGTGCCAAGCTTACTCGATCGAGTACCCTACAGGAATACTACTGTTTTGCGTAAAACCAAACTTACTTGACAGAGTAAACCCCACTCGATAGAGTACCCCAAGACACATAAAACCGTAGTATTACAGTCTTCCCTCCTTAAAAATAACTTCGTCCCCGAAGTTCAAACCACAAAAAAAAAAAACAAATACACCGACACCTTCCCAATAAAACAACGCAACTAAAGTCTCAAAACAAAACCCCAACCTATCAAACATGAACTCTTAATACCAACTATGCCTACCTCCACAACACGGCTCACGATATCGTATCAACTACATCATAGTCTCTCTCGACACCAACTTCAAACACTACAAACTACTATCCACAAACGCAGCTAGCTCCGTAATATATTATCCACTAGAAAATGCGATGTCAAGACACTCATAACATCAAACGGAATGTTACATTCTACCACCCTTAAAAGTAACTTCGTCCTCGAAGTTTACTCACACTCATAAACATCATCATCCCACTGTCAACACTCTCGAACTCCTAAACATCATCATCCAACTGTCAACACTACCGAAATATTCTCCCATTCCTAAACATCGAACTACTACAAGCACGGTCATGACCTTTAATAAAATCAATCACAACAAAGATCCATCCTTTATGCTACACCAACACTCTACTTCCAAAAATACTACAACATGCACAACCATGAAACTCTCTTTTATCGCATCCTACCGCTCTTAAGACAAATGTTACGTCCTCGTAACTCACTAATACTAAATCCTTAGCTATATCTTCTCATTATCCTCAACACCATCACATGTCAAAGATAACCGCCTATAATCTAAACACTCACCATTCCTATATCCAAGGCTCTGTTACATAAACAGTTATCATACCTCAATTAACTCGGCACACCACCTAACCTATACTACAAAATCTTTAGCTTAACCAAAACTTCAACTATTCCATATTACCGCCAAAGCGACATAGTCCTTTATACATGCACCTATCTCTATACTCAGAACTCACGATCCACAATTATTACACACACTCACACTAGGTCCTCAAGCTCTCCCTTTTATTACTACAAACTCATCCACAACTTACCATGATACTAATGTCCAACACCCTATACTCATTGTCTCAACAAAAGATTATGGACCACCTGCAGCTTTCAGATCTGTACAACACATATTCCACGAATCACTTGCCATTACTAAGTCAACCAATGCTTCCTCTAAAAGAACATCACAAGTACTCCAACAACCTCTAACAACTGTGTCCTATCAACAGGATGTCACTATACCATGACAACAACGAAAACATACACAACTCTCTTCCATAGCATACTCTACCCTTACTCCCAAACTAAAACTGGTAAGAAACATCAATAAACAAAACAACCATCTATATGTATAACCCGAAACTCACAGGAAGCAACATCAAACAAAACAACAATCTATGTATAACTGGTATGTACTTTCGAAACTCGAATCGTATTCATCCCGCCTACTCCACCACAACCGGTGACGGCATCGCAACACTGCCACCAACAGCCACACCGCAGCGCGAAAATACCCGCATCACAACACGAAGTACCGTGCCCGGATCACCACCCGAGGCAGAAAAACCACATCGACAAACATCACAACCACATACAATTCCCATAAACACTGACTCAGTATAACTTTCTGGACAAGAAAACTTACCTAAAACTGCTTTACTAGATCACAACACAACATATTATACTGAATAAACAGACAAGAATCTCATGAATATCATCTATACCTTTTCACGGAATAAACATATATCATGAATACACATACAAGTATAACTAGCCATGCTAGATCACCGAAACTGTCACTTTTGAACATCATTCCATTAGTTTACCGTACCCAACATATATCACAAAACATTCACATAACAACTTTATAACTATCACACCATACCACTTATCGTGAGGTCAGAACCTCACACAAAAGTTTATACACATCATAGACCCATAATCACATCCAACTAGTCAATCCTGATCACGTAAGTTACCACTTAATAAAGGTTACCTCTCGCCCGAGCTTAACTCGTATGCCCCTTATAACATATTCTCCCATTCGCATACCATCACCTCCTGTCAATTATAACCATACCATTAATATTCAACTACTAGCACCCGCCTCATATCACCACAACTTATACTTCCTCCCAAAGGTACATATCAATCCGGCCTCTACAAAATCAACCTCTTCAGAATTGCTATCCTTCTTATCTATCATCACCCTTAACCACTAGTGACAATACCATAATACCCCCACTGCTTGTATAACAAACCTTTTACACCCATCTCTAAACATCACGGTTTCTTTCCTATCTTTGGTTAACATCCAAATAACGAACATCAAATCCATCAACAAAAATTACCTCAACACTATTCCCAATTCAATCCGTAGTTGCATCGTCACCCAACTCACCACCAAGATCTCATATCATGTAAATTCTTAACCCGGCTTCTTACTTTCCTTAATTCCCCGAAACTCATGACTAATTATATTGTCCTGAAACTCCTGTATAACCATTAACTAACATCCTCATGATAATATCATACATCTGGATGATTCCTGACTTCTATATTACATAACTCCGATCGACATCTTTCTCGGCTTGCTTTTATCCTTCTTATCTCTTTACACTCAACAATACCAATTAATGATTCAACTCCTTATTCCTTCTACCTAGCTCTTTACTGCTCTGGTTACCTTCTCATTGCTCCAAAACTCAAATCCCATTATTTCATATCAGTATCATCTCACTCTTTCTTACTATAGATCTTCTCTTATCATGTTATCACTCACACTTATCAACAATCAGTCTAGACCACCTCATGCTATCACTCACACTGATCTCCAATCAACCCCTCCCTCCCCCCCTTTTTTTGAATCCCAAAACTCATTTCATAACGTTACTTGCCCAAGGAAATCACACATTAGTTTCACCTCTTGATAATGCAAATTCCCAAACTCACTCAGTATCTGCGAATCCACGTCGTGACATGTCTCCATTAAGTTCACTATATACCACTCTTCTCAATCCCTCTAAAACGACCTTTCACTACATATATTCTTAACCCACACGATTCCTAACCATCTCCCTATATAATTCTTTACACATCTCAAGTTTCCACTATCCACATCCTTCCTTTCAATCTTTTCATTCTCACGTTCCTTAGACTCACATCATCCCTTGCCCATATTCACTTACTTTTACATTACTCAACGCACAATCATATCACTCATCTCTTCTCACAAAACAGGCTCCATGCCTTAATAAGCCTTACCAATCTTTCTTTTCTTTTCCACTACCTATCACAACCGTATATAACTCATGTCCTCCCCACCGAACTCATACTCACCACAGGTGCCACTCCTTACATTATAAATTTGGGTAACTTATGCATCAAGACCGACACATATGTAAAGAAATGCATAAGGAATCAAAAGAACACCTTTGAATTAAACATAATAGGCAACGAAGTCAAAAGATAAGCACATGACCCAAAACAGGGGTCACTAGATCGAGTACAGGTCACTCGATCGAGTGAGTGACTTACTCGATCGAGTAGGTGAAGGTCAGAGACACGTAAAAAAATTTACCAGGGCTACTTGATCGAGTAAGGGTTACTCGATCGAGTAACAAGGGAGTGAGAGCACTCGATCGAGTACCCTACGCATTTCTCAGCACTGTCCAATTTTCATAAAACGGTCGTAAATCACACGTTTCTTGGTCGTTTTGGGCGTGTGACCTATCGTTAGAATCGTAAAACAACAAGCTATCACCTCCAATTTGAATAACATTAAAATCATATATACATCTCAAGTTATAGCAGTTTAAAGACAACCTCTCGATAATCGGAAAAACACAACTACTTGATTTCTACTTCCAAACAACTTAAACGACAACAAGGTAAACAAAAACAACTCCATACTCATAAAACTAGTATTCCTAATCACATGTTACTATATTCAAAAGCCAAGCAACAATATTCATCATGCACATAGATTATTTAACTTGTCAATCATGATTTACCCACATGCTTTAATTCTAGAAACTTTACGTACAACTAAACATATTCATACATTACAAATCCTATTTCCATGTTACTAATGCAACCATATTACAAATCCACTTTGTCACCTAAACATATTCATAATCACAAAATTCATATTCTCATGCAATTGACATCCCATCTTTTCCAATCTATTCTTCCCATTTCAACCACATTCTTCATCTAACAAGTGCATATGACACAACAGTAGACAAGTATATGAACTTATTATTTAAGTTTACGCAAACAAAACTATGTAAAATCATATCACATCCTCTAATCACATGTTACTAGTATAGACACATTATAAATCATTCATCCTACAACATCATTTTTCATCATTCTCATATATTTTTCCAGCAATTCCAAACAACATTGCAAACCAACTATCATGCAACATGCCTATTCACAACACTTTATCATTTACCACATTCCTCATTCCACCACAATTATTTTGCAACATTTCTATACAACACATCATTCAACATACGCAATAGAATATTAGCAAACACATAGCGATCCCATGACACCCCCTAGTGACCGGTTCAAAATTGTAGGGCGAGTTCGCGACTTTAGGACGTCTCCCAAGTCTTTGCATTAGCTCCTAGAACTTCTACCCGGGTTCATTTTAGTTTGACTCCCTATGTTCATTAGGTTCATTGGTTACAGGTTTCAAGATCGTCGCTCTGATACCACTTTGTGACACCCCCGTACTCCAAGTGCGTTACCAGGACCACTTAAGGTATGGAAACGTCACCATCTCGGTTACCCGAGGCAATGATAATCATAAGACAATAACGAAACATACTTAAAAGTAAATACGGTTTAAAGTGATTACATGTCAACTCTAAAACTGTTAAACTGAAATACAAAGTACTCAAAACGGTTTGCTGATAAAACAATCAAAACTACAAAACATCGTCTGACCCAGCGGAAGACTTCTAACTGCCACGTGAAGACTCATCCCAGCTATCCCATACTCATCGTCTAATACCTGCTCAATAACTGCTCACCACCCCCGAATGGATCACCACAGTTTTTAAAACATTTAAACGGGGTCAGTACTGAATATATAAAACAAACACCATAAAGGAACACTATCACAAACATCTCAAATAGCTCAAACAAATCCCCAGTCTCCATCTCCAATCTCCACACAACTGACTACACACTAAAGTTTGTAGCCCTGTCAGAGTACTCATCGCAACAAGTACTCCACGCCGCCAGTGGGGGACCGCAGCCGTACGCACCAAATCCCCGCTCATCACCACTGAGCGATAAACCCAAGTTTCCTTAATATGCACATCCCCTCTTGTGGCGGGTTCCACAGAGGGCGAACCAAGGGCATGAAGCCACTCTCGCAAATGAACACGCTCTGAAGATCACAGACAGATACAAACCAATCAACAGTATGAAAACAACAACTATCTAACAATTTAACAATACAATCAATCTTTAATCACAACAACCACCACCACACATTATGTAACTAATACTGAGTAGGGAAACCCTACTTGGAACAACAATCACCAAGATCGTCACAATCAGCTAATCAACATCGTGCTTCACTGAAATTACTTCCTATCAAACAAACAATCATACAATCACAATCTAACATCAACAATACTCCCCAAAACCCCCAAATCACCCAATTAGGGTTTAACCAACATTAACAAACCAATATAAAAATTATATGTAAAGCTTACCCACGACGCAAGGATCACAAAGGTGTAAAGACTAGCGAAATCCGACACTTCTAGCTCCGGCATTTGTTAACAATGCGATGACAATCAAGTTACGTAGCTTCTCTTCTTCTCAATCAGGTTTTAGGATCATTAAAAGTTTTAAGAAAAGTGACGGAAGTCCTTTTTATATTAATCTCTCATTATTAACAAAACCCGTTAAAACTCAGCCCGTAAACCACTTACTCGATCGAGTAAGGCACTTACTCGATCGAGTCCCCCTTACTCGATCGAGTGCCAAGCTTACTCGATCGAGTACCCTACAGGCAAACTACTGTTTTGCGTAAAAACATACTTACTCGACAGAGTAAGCCCCGCTCGATAGAGTACCCCAAGACACATAAAACCGTTGTATTACAGTTATTATGTAATTTGTATAGGATGAGACGGTCCCTTGAGACGGTTTCCATCCGGATTCGAGTAGCTTGAGGATATTGCTAAAAGGTAGGTTAATCCTACTCGGTTTCAATAATGTGATGTTTATATTGATGTTGTAGTTAGTCTCGCATAATTAGAGGATGATTATGATATGTTGGGTGTTGTTCATGTAATGTCTATTTTCATATATGTTGGAGAATTTGTTGTTGTTGTTGTTGTTGTTGTTGTTGTTGTTGTTGTTGTTGTTGTTGTTGTTGTTGTTGTTGTTGTTGTTGTTGTTGTTGTTGTTGTTGTTGTTGTTGTTGTTGTTGTTGTTGTTGTTGTTGTTGTTGTTGTTGTTGTTTTGGAGACGTAAGACGGTTGGGAGACCGTCTTACGCTTAAGTCGCCTCTTGGAGCTTCCCACTCCAAGAGGGATGTGCACATTAATGGCTTGAGTTACGGAAGGACTCGTGTGGTTGAGACACGACGTCTGGCAGGGGATCCGGTTGGCTTCCGAACCCGGTACGTCTGGGCGTGTATTGTCACTTCGCAACTCAGATCTGAATATTGCATGTTATAACTTAAAAACTCAAAAAATAAATTACTAACACTATAAGAAATTACTCAGATCTGATTGTTTGTATTTCTAAAAACGCATAACAAAACAACAAATCACCAAATAAATATCATAAACACATACAAAAATCCAGAAAATCACTTTGCATGTCATATAAAATATAGAATAATAAAATAAAAACTGAGTTAAAGATTTTACCGTCAATTACATTTACACGTCCTTTTCTGCATATCGATTTCACTCAACTTCGTCTTCACCACTTCATCTTCATCTTACACGATAAAGGCTTGGATGATGGCGACGGAAAATGAATTAGGTAGTGTGTTAGTAAATAGTAATGGCGCGTATAAGTTATTGAGTTGCTAAGGAGGACGCTGGTATGAGTGCTAAATTAGGCGGAGGAATTGATTGATGATCAAAGTTGTTAATGAGGAGGGTGAAATGAGTGGTGAATTATCAGGATGAATTGATTGATGAATAAGGAGGAGGATGTTGAAGGAGCATGATGATGAAGGAGGAGGAGACCGTACACTAATGCAGGAGGCGGAGGAAATGAGGGATACATTTAGGGTTTGAGTTACAACGGGAAGGGAGGGTATATATATTAACTGAGTTTTGGGTTAGGTTATAAGATGGGCGAAACTATAGGATTAAACGCCCACATCCCATTTAACATATGATTGTGTTTGTGTTATTTTATAGACGGTTCATACTTTCATAATTATATACTCGGGTTTTTTACCGGTTGCGTAAGTAAATTATCTAAATTGATTGAGCCATTTTAAAATTTTAGTGAGTTCGACCCATATAAGTAATGCCATTCATCCATTTTACTATACTCAAGTTTATGACGGTGGGTTTGGGTTTTGAGATGGGCCAATTTTAATTTTAAATTTACTCATGCCATTTCATTGATGCACTCGGCCCATATTAGTATACTCGGGTTTGTTTGTTTAATAGAACGCATCATATTTTTACTATTAGCATATTCGATTTGTACATTATCATTTGTATAATTAATCATTTAATTTATGTTTGCACATTATAGTTGATTCGAGTCAACCGACAAGAAGAATGATACGTGACACAACTCAACATCGACTATCAAATACCCGTTCTCCGCTCTCTGACATTACAAATGGTACTCCACTATTTTAATAATATTTATATTTTATTATTTTTTTTATAAAATTTCAAAACGTACTTTTATACATCACACCTGTGTTCAATTATTTTGCTAATAAATGATTATATATTTTTTGTGTAGGTGAACAAAACTCCATTACATTACGCTCAAGTAATGTAATTATTAGTCATGTGCCATCACCTGTCGATGCTCTTAATCTAACGCCTAATAAGTTACGGGCGAAAACGGCAAGAGACAAAAGGAAAACGTTTTCAACTAAAAAATGTATCGGT
This sequence comes from Silene latifolia, assembly GCF_048544455.1. NCBI lineage: Eukaryota > Viridiplantae > Streptophyta > Magnoliopsida > Caryophyllales > Caryophyllaceae > Silene > Silene latifolia. Next base: position 396,851,254 of record NC_133538.1, read on the forward strand.
AATGTTAGTAATGTTTTTTTCTCAATTAAGTCTCCCTACTACACCACTTAACTCCACCACTACAGGTATATATCTATCTCAATTTGTTATATATCATAGTTGGTCATGTACGTTATCATATTTATTCATAATTGTTTTTATTAACATGATTTAGGAGGAATATGTAGTCCAACAGACGTGGTTGAGCGATTGGTAAGAGATCTATGTGCTGAGTATGGTGAATATTTTAATGAAGTTCTTCCTTCTATAACTCCAAATGAACAAAGCCCGGGTCCGTATGTAATAAATCCATCCTATTCACGTGGAGAATGCTCAAGAACTCAACCAAACTCATCCGTTGACTTAATTAATGACAGTAAGTATATTTTCAAAATAAATTATCCGGCTTTGAGTCATTCTGTAACACCCCGATTATCCGGCCAAGATAATTGGAGCGTTACCGTCTCGGTCCCGAGGTAGTGTTTCAAAACTTCAATTAAAGAACATTCATTATAAATATAATGTTAATGAATTACATAAACGTAAACAATTGAATAAATAAATTACAACTCGTGACATTTATACTCTTCTAGCCAACTAGACTCGTATCATGATGTCAGCAAGCTCGTCCCGTCTCCCGCGTACTATCCAAATAACCTGAACATAATCTGCCCCCCATATGACCAAAGGATATCATATGGATCGACACTTGCCACCCCAAAAGAGATAGGTGACAAACAGAGACACACAAACATCAGTAACGATAAAAGAAAGTGTGGCATGACTCAAGTGGGTGAGTCAACAATATGACCATGATATGAATGACACACAATTATCCAACCGTCACACTAGTACCGGGACACGCCCAGATGTACCCACAACCACTGGTGCCAGGAACACGTCCACGACCCCATACTCACACAAGGTACTCCGAACAAGTCGGTGGTACCGGGCCCAAGAGCGACTCGGGTCCCCTGCCAGACGTCGTGCCTCATCCACACGCGTCCCTCCAAGACTCAAATCATTAATGTGCACATTCCTATTGGGGTAGGAAACCCCAATAGGCGACTCAAGCGGAAGACGGTCTCCTAACCGCCTTCCGTCTCCATAGAACAAGTAACCAACCAACACCGCAATATCCTCCAATATACATGACAAACACCAAAAATGCAAGATGCCGTATAACATGACAATTACCGACTCATTAAATGCAATTAATGACAAACAACTCATTTAATAAATAGACACATTATCAAAACTGAGTAGGATAAATCCACCTTTTCGTAAGCTCCATAAGCAAACCCGAATAATAATAATCTTCCACAAAAACCGTCACCTAAATATAATTAATTAAATATAATTAATTACAAACTAATCTAATCTAATTAAATACGAATTAATTAAATAAATAAAACTCGTCTTAAGTTATTAAATCCCGTCTTAAGACTTGGTCAACAACCAACTACCACCACCTCTTGTCTCCCACCGTGGCCACCACCACAAACCATGGTGGACTACCGCAGTCACCACGTCCAACAACAACCACAACAACACGGCAACATAAACAACACTACCCTACTTCCTCCAAACACCATTAAAACAACCACCAACCGTACCACCATGACCCCCACCAAGTCACGGCCACCGCCTGGCATCCCCACGCCACTACGTGACCACCACATGGCCACTACAAGGCACGACAACATCAGCACAAACACGACAACAACAACAATGACAACAACCACAAACAGTCCGTACAACCCTCCTTTACCACCCATTTTCGACACCTACAGCCACCCAATCCACCACCCAAGACCACCACTAGCTTCTCCTCACTACCCTTGATAAAACCTATCGAATACCACGCCAAGTCAGTCCCGGTTCATGGGTCCAAAATCCCTCTTAAGATCGTCGCACAAAACATTATAAACATATATATATATATATATATATATATATATATATATATATATATATATATATATATATATATATATATATATACTCGGTCAAACCCCTAATTGGGTTGTCAACGGATTCCGTGGTGGTCAACGGTGGTCTGTGGCGGGTCAAGGTCTAGTCGGGTTAAATAAAATAATATAAAAAACTAGTGTGAGACGGTTTACCTTACGATCTCGAGGCGGAGGGACAAAATCTCCATTTTTCTTCTCATCTCTCTTTTCTCTCTAAAATGTATGGTGGATGGCGGATTTTGTAGGATTACAATAGGATAAGGGTAGTATGGATAGGATAGGGTGGAGTATATATGGTGAGTGCGGTATACGTATACATGTATCGTATATCGTATTATTATTATTATTACTATTATTATTATTATTATTATTATTATTATTATTATTATTATTATTATTATTATTATTATTATTAGAACTTATTATTACTACTATTATTATTATTATCATTACCATCATATAATAATAATAATTATTATTATTATTTTATTATTCCGTCTGAAACATAACTCGTATAAATACAATAAAATATTATTTATATAATTATAAAATACGGAGTATTACAATCTTCCCCTCTTAAAAAGAACTTCGTCCCCGAAGTTCACCTCACTCTCTCCTTTCCACAAATCTCATGTATTCTCTCGCACCTCACATGTCTATCAACCGTATACGCTCTTTCTAAACATTGCACTCATCCCAAAGTTCTTCACTCAATTCTCACTACTTTCTCACGTTCTGTACTTTCTCTTTCCTTAATTTCGGAATTGTTACATTCAATCCCCCCTAAAAGAGAGCTTCGTCCCGAAGTTCAACTGTCAAACCGCATAATGTGTCCTCATACGCTCATTACCAAATTCCACAAATGCTTATGTTTCAGGTTCAACACTCTCTCTTACCTATTGCAAATCCATAATCAGATCTCGTATAGTTATAATTCCATCGATTTAACCCCCCCCTCCCCCCATCTACAAGCCTCCCAAAAGTCAAGCGTCAGGTCAAACCCACGGTTTCAATCTAAGTCCTATAAACAATTCCCAATTCATGTTGGTCATATGTAAGCATATCTATCACGGGTATACTTGATTATTACTATGTATCTATATCCCGTCAATCCTCATACATAAACATGTATGCACATCAAAACACCAATACACGAACTCTAGGAAACAATCAATTCATGCAAAATTCTTATAATGTCACTCAATATGATTAACATTCCCAATTCCGGACCTCGTGCCACGCATATATCGCGTCAAATCCATCACACGATCATGCATGTGTTTCCATATCCGTTCTCATCCATCATCACCCATTCCGCTTATACGGAAGACCACAATCACTATCATGCAATGACCATTATGTGACACATAACTTGCATTTTCTTCTTGTTTATACACAATCAAATCACTTCGATTAACACGTGTCAATTAACAAATTTCATTTAAATTTCACTCTTAAATATCAAAAGCCACATAATACGGTCAAACGTAAACAATTCACAAGGTCTTACCCATATGGGGTCAAGATGTTCATCCGGCACAAACCGACCGATATAATCACGAAAATAAGGGTATACACTCTATATTTGGTCGAATATTGACAAAACAATGGTCAAGGCAAGCCACTCGGTCGAGTGTAGGAGGCCACTCGGCCGAGTAGGCGACCACTCGGTCGAGTACATGGTACACTCGGCCGAGTGTCACCTGGGCATTAGGTTTTTCCTTCTCAAATTCTGTTCCAACTTTCCTATTTTATCACACCAACGCTAATAGACGAACTCTTGGCCTAAGGCCATCATTCTAGCTCCTCACATGAACACTACAACAAGATCACAATGTACGCCGTGGGCGCTTCACTCGACGATTGGGAAGCAACTTTACAAACAACATCTATACTATAACCGTTAGACCAAAATCTCACCAACCACTCTCTCTTGTCGTGCATTCATACTTATATTAAACGGTTACCCTATATAACCTCAATGATCAACTAACTTAACAACACAATTTACCGCTCCCCGAAAACCGACTTTCAAAGGACAGCCATCAATTACCCTATCAAACGTGTACACTAGCTTTCAAATAGTCTCGTCATTCACTTCTCACTACGACTTTTATTAGATATATCTTTGACCGTCCAATCTAATTGATCACCTCAAGTTCCATCTAGATACCTTCTTTTCAATTCTCATCAATCCTTGAACTCAATTTACATATTCCCACGACTATTAACAACCCAAGATATCGCCTCATTCTACCCTTAGGTACCTCAATTTATTTCTCATTATTCCACAATTCAAACCCCAAATATTTGTCAACTATAATTCTCACATCATGTTCACTTATAACATCCTTCAACATGCAATCCATAAGTCCAAACCATCAACAACTACTCAACCTTGATTACACATCACTCATTATCCATAAATTACCTCATGTACTCATCTTACTCAACCCAGGACACCTCACGTAAGCTAAACTCACTTTCTTGTTCTCCCAATTTCCCGCATAAACTATCCACAAGATCACATCAATAGTCTTGAATCAAAAAATAATACTTCCTTAATAGCGAAACATTACTACTTAGCACAATAGATTCCTTCTTCAAAAGTTGATTCCCTTATTCATAATACTTACATCACCACTTTATCGAATCTAATCTAATTACTACCTTTTCCAAAATTTAGACCAATAACACCCTCATCCATCAATTAACTTTCTCTCCTTCATGACATCATATGCTTGCCTACCAACACGACTCAAATCCACATCAAACTAATAAACTTGCATGAATCCCAATTAAACACACATCTCACCTTTATACTCTCAAGACGCAACCTTCACTCATCACACATTATCAACTCTTGCCCCTCTATCCATCAGTGGCAGACCCAGAGCTTTTACAATGGGAGTGCACAATTGAAAAAAAAAAAACTAACAATACAACAAAATGCTTAAATAATAAACTTCGTCTTACATAGTAAACAACATGCTACAAAAAAAAATACTAAATATTTAATGTCATCCTACGAGATTTCATGTTTTGAAAACGCTTCAATACATCATCATCACTGACTTACACAAAAAAATCTCTCTACATATATAACTAAACAATTATTCAAGAGTGGATTGCCCATGCTATTCCTCAACATGTTCTTACAAATGTAATAGAAGAAAATCACAACTACTCCGTAGTAATTTGTAAAGTAATCAAAATTCAAAATTCACAACAAAAAGTCACAAATAGACAACAAAAAAATCAAAATCAAAATACAAGACATTGCTTCAATGTTTCATGAATAAACAGTTAAATTAAATGAAATTGCAACTAGTAATTATTTAAGTAATCAAAAATCAAAATTCACACCAAAAAGTCACAAATAGACAACCAAAAATCAAAATCAAAATACAAGAAATTCATAATAATTTCAAACTAAAAACCTAAATAACAAAATTGGAAAAAGGGAATTAGAGTTTGAAAACTTGAAATATAGAAAATATAGAAAATATAAAAGATTGAATAACTTACAAGGGTGTGGTAGGCAGAGGTGGCAGGTCAAGGTGGAGGTCACGGTGGCCGATGGGAGGTGACGTCGTCGATTGTTTTTGTGAAAAAAAAAGGTGGGCAGCGGTGGCCGGCGGAAGTGACGTCGTCGATTGTTTTGTGAAAAAAAAGGCGTCGTCAATTGTTGTGTGAAAAAAAAAAAGAAATAGGAAAGGGGGAATTAATTGGGGAAAAAAATTGCATTTAAGAGGGTTCGAACCAGCGACCACTCATTTCAAAACCAACTTCTTAACCACTGCGCACTTGATGATTACTGATAATATATGGACTCTTATTATATATATGTTTGTTTTCCCATATTTTTTAATAAAAAAAATTTCCGCAAACGAAGGGTGCGCACGTACGATGATGTGCGCACCCCTCGGTCTGCCACTGCTATCCATAGAAACTCATTAACTCACTCCCGTTTCAAATCCCCTCAATCCTAATCATGGGTGTCTACACTTCTGACTAGCCAAGGCCATACAACCCGCAAGGTAAATGTAACATTCCGTTTGATGTTATGAGTATCTTGATATTGGATTTTCTAGTGGATGATATGTTATGGAGCTAGCAGCGTTTGTGTTGGTAGTGTATGGAGTTAGAGTCGAAAGAGATATAATGTAGTTGATACGATATCGTAAGCCGTGTTGTGGAGGTAGGAATAGTTGGTGGAATTGGGTTACGAGTTCATGTTTTGTAGGTTGGAGTTTTGTTTTGAGTTCTTAATTAGTTCCGTTGTTGTGTGTTGATCGAGTTAATATGTTTGTTTGAGTATGGGTTGAACTTCGGGAACAAAGTTCCTTTTAAGGAGGGAAGACTGTAATACTACGGTTTTATGAGTCTTTGGGTACTCTATCGAGTGGGGCTTACTCTGTCGAGTAAGTAGTTTTTGACGCAAAACAGTAGTCTGCCTGTAGGGTACTCGATCGAGTAAGTTGGGTACTCGATCGAGTAGGGGTCACTCGATCGAGTAAGTGAGTTTACGGGCTGTTTTAAACGGGTTTTGTTAATGATGCGAGATTAATATAGAATGAGTTCCGTCACTTTTATTAAACCTTTTTATCATTCTAAAAACCTAAATTGCGAGAAAGAACTTACGTAAGTTAATTCATCGTATCATTAGCAAATCCCCAAGGCTAGGAGAGTCAGATCATCTTATTCTTTACGCCGTTGTGATCCTTGTGTCGAGGGTAAGTCCCTTATGCCTTTTATGATGGATTTCGTTGAGTTCCTTTAAAACCCTAATTGGGTTATTTGGGGGTTTGGGGAGTATTATTGATGTTAGATTGTGATTGTATGATTGTATGTTTGATAGGAAGTGATTTCGTTGAAGAACGATTCTGATTAGCTGCTAGATCGTTTGTGGTGATTGCTTTTCCAGGTAGGGTTTCCGTACTCAGTATTAGTTACATAATGTGTGGTGATGGTTGTTGTGATTAAAGATTGATTGTATTGTTAAGTTATTAGTCAGTTGTTGTTTTCATACTGTTGATTGGTTTGTATCTGTCTGTGATCTTTGGGGCGCGTCCCTGGCTGAGTAGAGTCACTTGAGGGAGTGGCTTCAAGCCCTTGGTTCGCCCTATGTGGAACCCGCCAAAGGAGGGGATGTTCACATTAAGGAAACTTGGGTTTATCGCTCAGTGGTGATGAGCGGGGATTTGGTGGGTACGGCTGCGGTCCGCCATTGGCGGTGTGGAGTACTTGTTGCGATGGGTACTCTAGCAGGACTACACACTTTAGTATGTAGTCAGTTGTGTGGAGATTGGTTATGGAGACTGGAGAATGGTTGTGTTGTTGAGCTGTTTATGTACTTGTTTCGTTGTGGCTTTGTTGTATGTAATTAGTACTGACCCCGTTTAAATGTTTTAAAAACTGTGTTGATCCATTCGGGGATGGTGAGCAGTTATTGAGCAGGTATGATATGATGCGTATGGGATAGCTAGGATGAGTCATCACTTGGCAGTTAGAAGTCTTCCGCTGTGTCAGACGATGTTTTGTAGTTTTGATAGTTTTATCAGTAGACCGTTTTGGGAAACTTTGTATTTTCGTTTATTAGTGTTGGAGTTGGTTGTATCGCTTTATACATTACAATTATTATAGTACGTTTCGTTATTGTCTATTTGAGTATCATTGCCTCGGGCAACCGAGATGGTAACATTCTCATGCCTTAAGTGTTCCTGGTAAGGCACTTGGAGTATGGGGGTGTTACAAAGTGGTATCAGAGCGACGATTTTGGAACCTGTAACTAATGAACCCAATGAATCTAGAGAGTCAAAATAAAATGAACCCGGGTAGAAGTTGTAGGAGCTAATTCAAAGACTTGGGATACGTCCTAAAGTCGCGAAATCGCCCTACAATTTTGAACCGGTCACCAAGGGATATGAGTCGGGATCGCTATGTGTTTATCTTGTGAATTGTGTATCTTTGTCGCAAAGTGTGGTATGAATCGGTGGATGTATGTATGTGGAGAATGGGGAATGTGTAGAGAAATATGATAATGAGGTGATTTTATACATTATTGATTGAAAGCATGATATTTGTTTTACGATATGGCATTATAGATATACGGAAAGAAAGTCTGTTATTTTTTAGTTATACACGAGTTATGTATATATATATATATATATATATATATATATATATATATATATATATATATATATATATATATATATATATATATATATATATATATATATATATATATATATACAAGAACGGAGTACAAAGCAATCGGGTAATATTATATTGGGGTTTCCGTAAGTATGAGCAATCCGGCAAAGGGTTACTCGAAGTCGAAGCCTGGATAATTAGGTACAAAATCAATTTATGTGAGAAAACAACTTGAGTTGAGCTGGGGTGTTAGAAATAGAGAACTTGAGCTGAGTTATAAGAAGAAAATGTTGGTGTTAATGAATTGAGTTGGGATGTTAGCGAACTTGAGTTGAGTTGGAAGAAGAGTATGTGCAAGATGAACTTGATTGCTTGTTTGTAGATGATTATCTCTAGGTTATAGATAGGGGTGTTCATTGGTCTGGGACCGGACCGGACCGGATCAGACCAAACTCTTAGGACTGAAGACCGAATAACGGCTAAAAGGTGGATCGCGGACCGGACCATATTAATATTGGCCAGGTCCGGTCTGGACCAGAAAAACGTGTGGACCGGACTGAATGGACCAAAGTGGACCAAATATGATTGTCATTGACATGGTTTAGCATATAAATTAGAACTTGAAAAGTTCCTAGCGATAAAAATAAGCAAAATTTTCTTCCTCCTAGATTTGAGTACATAATTACACATCTTATAATACGTGTAAACAAAGTAGAAAATAAAATCAATAATATTACAATTTTAAAGATTATTTCTCATATAAGTATATATATATATATATATATATATATATATATATATATATATATATATATATATATAGCTGAAAGTTTGAGTAAGAGCATGCAGGTAGTGCACGAATCTGCATGACTCGATCGAGTGGGGGGGCACTCGATCGAGTAGGTAGGGGCACTCGATCGAGTGGGCAGGATTCGATCGAGTAGGTGGTTTCGAGATTTTCTGGATAGTAGTCTGTTTTGGTGGCACTCGATCGAGTAGGTTGAGCACTCGATTGAGTGGGTCAGCTCGATCGAGTGGGTGATAGACTCGATCGAGTACGTTTTAGCAAAAGCTTCTGGTGATATTCTGTGTTTACTATTGTTCTTACGTATATGTTGAACGAATATGGTGGATGAATAGATGGTATGATGGATGAATTGGTGGAAAAAGATGAATAATCGTTGCTTGATAATATGATTTATGATTAAGCATGTTATATGATGGAAGTTATTTTATAATGTTGTTATGCTAGTAACATGTGAATAGGGGACTTGATGTCATATATTTGTGATTTTTTTTATGTAAAGTTATAGAATAAAAACATGCGGGTAATATGTGATTGGTAAGTTGAATGATATATGTGTATTGAGTTGTTTGTTGCTTGGCTTTTGAAGATAGTAACATATGGTTAGGGATAGTGGCTTTATGAATATTGAGTTGTTTTTGTGTAGCTTGTTGATGTTTAAGTTGTTTGGAAGTAAAAATCAAGTAGTTGTGTTTTTCGATTATAGAGAGGTTGTATTTAAACTTTTATAACTTGAGATTTATATATTATTTTGATGTGATTCTAATTGGAGGTGATATCTTTTTCTGTTACGATTCTAACGATAGGTCACACGCTCAAAATGACCAAGATACGGGTGAGATATGACCGTTTTACGAAAATTGGACAGTGCTGAGAAATGCGTAGGGTACTCGATCGAGTGGCCCTCACTCGATCGAGTGCACCCCTTGTTACTCGATCGAGTAAAACTTACTCAATCGATTAGCCCTGGTAATATCTTATACGTGCTTCTGACCTTCGCCTACTCGATCGAGTAGGCTGTACTCGATCTAATGACCCCTGTTTTGGGTCATATGCTTATGTTTTGACTTCGTTCCCTATTATGTTTATTTCAAAGTTGTTCTTTTGCTTCTTTATGCATTGTTTTACGTATGTGTTGTTCTTGATGCGTAAGTTACCCAATCTTATGATGTAAAGAGTGGCACCTATGGTGAGTATGAGTTCGGTGGGGAGGACATGAGTTATATATGGTTGTGATAGATAGTGGAAAAAGAAAAGGAAGATCGGTATGGCTTATTGAGGCATGGAGCATGCTTTGTGAGGTGAGGTGAGTGATATGATTGTGTGTTGAGTAATGAAAAAGGTAAATGAATGTGAGCAAGGGATGATGTAAGGCAAAGGAAAGTGAGAATGAATAGGTTGAAAGGAAGGATGTGGAAAGTAGTAACTTGAGATGTGTAAGAAATTATGGAGGGAGATGGTTAGGAATTGTGTTGGTTAAGAATGTATGTAATGAAAGATCGTTCTAGAGGGATGGAGAAGAGTGGTATATACTGAACTTAGTGGAGATATGTCGCGTCATGGATTGGCAGATAGTGAGTGAGTTTGGGAATTAGTATTATCAAGAGGTGGAACTAATGTGTGATTTCCTTGGGCAATTAAGGGTATGAAATGAATTTTGATTTCTAGAGATGTAAAAGGGGAGATGCAATTGTTTGAACAGTAAACGTTGATTTTATGGATGGATTATTGGCAAGTGTGAGTAGTAGTAAAATAAGAGAAGATCTATGGTAAGAAAGAGTGAGATGATATCGATATGAAATAATGGGATTTGAGTTTTGGAGCAATGAGAAGGCAACTGGAACACTAAAGGGTTAGGTAGAAGTAATAAGGGGTAAACTAGGAAAATGTTCACCGGAGCTATGTGATATAAAGTAAGGAATCGTCGAGATGTATGATACTATCATGAGAATTTGAGTTAACGGTTATATAGGAGTTCTAGGACGACATGTTAATCATGAGTTTCGAGGAATTAAGGAAAGTAAAAAGCTGAGTAAAGAATTTGCACGATATGAGATCTTGGTGGTGAGTTAGATGACGGTACAATTAAGGATAGTATTGAAAATAATGTTGAGGTAATTTTGTGATGGGTTTGATGTTCCTTATTTGGGATGTTAACCAAAGATAGGAAAGAAACCGTGATATTTAGAGATGAGTGTAAGAGGCTTGATGTCCGAACGATGGTAGTGTTGCCACTAGTGGTTAAGGGTGATGATAAATAGGAAAGATGGCCATTCTAAAGAGGTTGATTTTTTAGAGACCCGATTGATGTGTATGGTTGTGAGGAAGTATAAGATGTAGCTATAGGAAGTGGTTGCTAGTAGTTGAGTATTAATGCTATGGTTATGTTTGGTAGGAGGTGATGGGTATGCGAATGGGAGAATGTGTTATGAGGGGCATACGAGTTAAGCTCGGGCGAGAGGTAACCTTTACCAGGTGGTAACTTATGTGATCAGGACTTACTAGTTGGATGTGATTTTGGGTCTATGATGTGTATAAAGGTTTGTGTGAGGTTCTGACCTCACGAGAAGCAGTATGGTGTGACAGTTATAAAGTTGTTATCTGAATGTTCTATATGTTGGGTACGGTAACCTCAGTGAATGATATTCAAAAAGGTAATAATTTGATTGATCTGGCATGGATAGTTATAATTGTATGTGTATTGATAACACATGTGTATTTCGTGAAATGGTAGGGATGATGTTCATGAGGTGCATATCTGTTTATTCCATATAATATCTTGCGTTGTGATCTAGGAAAGCGGTTTTGAGTGAGTTTTCTTGTCCGGGAAGTTGTCCTCAGTCAGTGTGTATGAGAATTGTGTAAGTTGTGATGTCAATCGATGTGGTTGTTGTGTCTCGGGTGGTGATCCAGGCATGGTACTTCGTGTTGTGATGCGGATGTTTTCGCGCTGCGGTGCGGCTGTTAGTGGCGGTGTTGCGATGCCGTCACTGGTTGTGGTGGAGTAGGAGGGATGATTACGATACGAGTTTTTGAAAGTACATACCAGTTATACATAGATTGTTGTTTTGTTTGCTGCTGTTTCCTGTGAGTTTCAGTTTGGACAGATAGACGGTTGTTTTGTTTATTGATGTTTCTTGCCAGTTTCAGCTTGGGAGTGAGGGTAGAGTATGATATGGAAGAGAGTTGTGTATATTTCCGTTGTTGTCATGGTCTAGTGATATCCTGTTGACGAGACATAGTTGCGAGAGGTTGTTGGAGTAATCGTGATCTTCTTTTGGAGGAGGGATTGGTTGACATAGTCATGGCAAGTGAATTGTGGAACATATGTTGTACTGATCTGGATGCTGCAAGTGGTTCATAATCAGATTTTGTGACAGTGAGTATAGAGTGTTGGGAATTAGTGTCATGTTAAGTCATGTATAAGTTTTGCAGTATTGAAAGAAAAGAACTTGAGGATCTAGTATGAGTGTACGTAACAAGGGTGGATCGTGAGTTATGCGTTTGGCGATAAGAGTTTTATATAGTTTATATAGAGAGGTATGACCTGTTGCGGTAATATGGAAGAGTTGAAGTTTTGATTAAGCTAAGGACTTTGTGGTATAGGTTAGGTGGTGCGCCGAATGAATTGAGGTACGAGAGCTGTTCAAGTAAGAGAGCCTTGGATATAGGAATGGTGAGTGTTTAGGTATAGGCGGTTATCTATGACATGTGGTGGTGATGAAGATAATGAGAAGATATAGCAAATGATCTAGTATTAGCGAGTTACGAGGACGTAACATTTATCTTAAGAGGAGTAGGATGCGGCAAAGAGAGTTTGATGGTTGTAGATGTTGTAGTAGATCTGGAAGTTTGAGTCTTAGTGGAGAATAAAGGATAGATTTGTATTACTTAATTAAATCCAGAAAAGCTTTAAGACAAAATTTCGAAATTTTAAAATCATACCTAACATCATTTAGATAACATTTGCAACTTAATGACATAATTAGATAAGAACGGAATATAAAATCAAATTTTCCGGTATAAATAACATACTTGTCAAAATTTAAGGCAATTTGCAAGGTAAGACTCCTAGGTTAATGTAACACCATGCATCACTAATAAGGACTAAGTACCGAGAAACAAGCGGATCATGTTTTGAGTGCCAAAAAAAATCTGAAATCATTCATATATATTACTAGATTTCAAAAAAAATTGGCAACGTTCTAAGATGATATTTTGATTCAAGGCGATACATGTCATTACTAGAAAATGAAACAGAAAATCTACTCTTAAGTGTGAACATCAAAACTTTAAAATTTCGTAGTCAAGTTTTCAAGAAAATCAAATATGTGATAAAATTAGCAATAACAACTAAACCTTGGTCCTTGTTAGACAATTAACCAAGCAATAATATACAAAATCAAATTATTGACTCCAAAACATATATTCTCGAGTTCATAAAATAAAAAAATTGAGCAAAATTCAACATAAAATTCTATACTTGACATCATAAATGAAGTAGAAGGTAATTACTATCATGTGGCAAACAAAATATGCAATTAATTGACAAAATTCGAAGGAATAAGCATAGATTCAAACACAATCAAATTGGAAAATAAAAGGGATGAAAACCTCAATTACATAGTGAAATCAGTCGAATTAAGGAATTAAAATAGGGAAAAACTTGAATTCGGGCAACAAACAATCAACAATGATGTTTACAAGCAAAATGATCTTAAATGAATGAATAAAGAGATAAAATGAGGCAATAATGCAATTTTTTTTGCGAAATTCACAACCCAGACAGTGGCACTCGGTCGAGTGACAGTCCACTCGGTCGAGTGCCTTCTTCACTCGGTCGAGTGACTCACTTCAAGAAAATTTTAAGTTTCTGGAAATTGGTCCACTCGGTCGAGTGGTAGGGTTCACTCGGTCGTGTTACTGGTACTCGGTCGAGTTACTGGTACTCGGTCGAGTTACTGGTACTCGGTCAAGTACTAGCTCGTACTCGGCTGGGTGCCTCTTTTACGGTTTGCAATTCCCGACTCACAAACATTACTTTTATACTAACGACTAATCTACTAATCAATCATTACTAATCACATTCTAACACGTAATAATCATTCATTAAGGCACTTTATACATACGAATACTTACATTAAAAAATCTACATGCTATCGCATTTCATTTTAATGAACAAAACAGGTAAGATGTTCAACAAGATCATAACACGTATACATTCATGCAACATGTCATTTCGCGTTTCTCGACTCATAACCGCCCACGTAGTGACCAACCGAAACAACAGGTTCTAGTTTTGAAATGAGGGAACCTTCTCACCCAAAACCGACCTCCTATTGCATTCAAGTCGGGATCATTTTATTAGACACACCTAGGTTCATTTTAGTTCATTGGTTTAGGTTCCAAAATCGTCGCTCTGATACCACTTTGTAACACCCCGATTATCCGGCCAAGATAATTGGAGCGTTACCGTCTCGTTTTCCCGAGGTAGTGTTTCAAAACTTCAATTAAAGAACATTCATTAGAAATATAATGTTAATGAATTACATAAACATAAACAACTGAATAAATAAAATACAACTCGTGACATCTATACTCTTCTAACCAACTAGACTCGTCTCGTGATATCATCAAGCTCGTCCCGTTTCCCGCGTACTATTTAAACAACCTAAACATAATCTGCTCCCCATATGACCAAATAATATCATATGGATCGACACAGGCCACCCCAAAAGAGATAGATGACAAACACAGACACACAAACGACAGTAACGATAAAAGAAAGTGGGACACGACTCAAGTGCGTGAGTCAACAATATGACCATGATATGAATGAAATACAATTATCCAACCATCACGCCGGTACTGGGACACGCCCAGACGTACCCATAACCATTGGTGCCAGGAACACGTCCACGACACCATACTCAAACAAGGTACTCCGAACACGTCGGTGGTACAGGGCCTAAGAGCGACTCGGGTCCCCTGCCAGACGTCATGCCTCACCCACACGCGTCCCTCCAAGACTCAAGTCATTAATGTGCACATTCCTATTGGGGTGGGAAACCCCAATAGGCGACTCAAGCGGAAGACGGTCTCCCAACCGCCTTCTGTCTCTATAGAACAAGTAACCAACCAACACCGCAATATCCTCCAATATACATGACAAACACCATAAATGCGAGATACCGTATAACATGCCAATTACCGACTCATTAAATGCAATTAATGACAAACAACTCATTTAAAAAATAGACACATTATCGAAATTGAGTAGGATAAACCTACCGTTTCGCAAGCTCCATAAGCAAACCCGAATAATAATAATCTTCCACAAAAACTGTCACCTAAATATAATTAATTAAATATTATTAATTACTAACTAATCTAATCTAATTAAATACGAATTAATTAAATAAATAAAACTCGTCTTAAGTTATTAAATCCCGTCTTAAGACTCGGTCAATAACCAACTACCACCACCTCCCGTCTCCCACCGTGGGCACCACCACCAACCATGGTGGACCACGGCAGCCACCACATCCAACAACAACCACAACAACACGGCAACATCAACAACACTACCCTACTCCCTCTAAACACCACTAAAATAACCACCAACCGCACCACCACGACCCCCACCAGGTCACGGCCACCGCCAGGCATCCCCACGCCACTACATGACCACAACACGGCCACCACAAGGCACGACAACAGCAGCACAATCACGATAACAAAAACAATGACAACAACCACAAACAGTCTGTACAACCCTCCTTTACCCCCCATTTGCGACACCTACAGCCACCTAATCCACCACCCAAGACCACCACTAGCTTCTCCTCACTACCCTCGACAAAACCCACCAATTACCACCCCAAGTCAGTCACGGTTTATGGGTTAAAAATCCGTCTTAAGATCGTCGCAGAAAATTGCTATAAACATATATATACTCGGTCAAACCCCTAATTAGGTGGTCAACGGGGTCCGTGGTGGTCAACGGTGGTCTGTGGCGAGTCAAGGTCGAGTCGGGTTAAATAAAATAAGATAAAAAACTAGTGTGAGACGGTTTACCTTACGATCTCGAGGCGGAGAGACGAAATCTCCATTTTTCTTCTCATCTCTCTTTTCTCTCTTTTCTGTCTAAAATGTATGGTGGATGGTGGATTTTGTGGGATTACAATAGGATAAGGGTAGTATGGATAGGATAGGGTGAAGTATATATGGTGAGTGCGGTATACGTATACATGTATCGTATATCATATTATTATTATTATTATTATTATTACAACTTATTATTACTACTATTATTATTATCATTACCATCATATAATAATAATAATTATTATTTTATTATTCCATCTCAAACATAACTTGTATAAATACAATAAAATATTATTTATATAATTATAAAATACGGAGTATTACACATTCACTAACTGAATTTGTAGCATAATTTTTATTATGGACAAAATTTAAACGTATACTTTATTTTTGACAGGGTCGGGAAGGATATTGGGATATTGGAGATCCAGATTTTGAATGTCAAAAATGTAGGGCTCAAATGTGGTTCGAGGAGAGAAAACAAAAAAGTCGTGGTACAAGATAGCCTAAATTTTCACTATGTTGTTCGAACGGCAAAGTTATTCTCCCATACTTACAGGAGCCACCGTATATCCTTAAGTCTCTTTTGAATGGACAACATCAGTTTAGCAAGCATTTTAGAGAAAACATCAGAGCTTGTAATTCGATGTTTTCTTTTACTTCTATGGGTGGTAAAATAGATCATGCCATCAATCAAGGTAGAGGTCCATACACTTTTCGGATGGGAGGTCAAAACGTTCATCGAATAGGTACTTTAGTCCCGCCTGCAGAGTCAAGCCCTAAGTTCTGTCAATTATATCTTTACGACACTGAAGAAGAAGTCCATAATCGTAAAACCGCCATCAGGTACCTATATTAATTTCTTTGTTATGTATAGTTGGAATGCATTTAATTTATTCCCATTTTGCTTTATAATTATCTATTTTTATCACAACAAAATTCAATTAAATGTTATTTTTTAAAATGCAGTCCCAACGATCCCGCCAGGTTTAACGATGATGTTATACGGCTGTTAAAAAATATGATTGACCAATACAATCCTCTTGCTAAGATGTTTAGGATGGTTAGGGATAAATTGTCTATAGATAAAGACAATGAAGTGAGTATCAGACTTATTTCCAGAAGAGAAAAAAATAGAAGAACATATAATCATCCAACGGTTTCGGAGATTGCAGCTTTGATTGAGGGGGATATCGGTCCAAATATGGAGAAAAGGGATATTATTGTAAAGAAGTCATGTGGTGGTTTGCAGCGGATATCTGAGTTACACCCTATATACACTCCACTCCAATATCCTCTCTTATTCCCATCCGGGGATGATGGTTATCGGTGGGTACCCTACACAGCGAAGCTTCTATTCGGGTCAGCACGAGCGATCAACCGCGTGAGGAAACAACGTGTCGGGAGTGGTTTGCCTATCGTCTACAAGATAGATCACCTGATATTGAATTTCCAACGTTGTTACTATATGGCAAGGCATTCCACCAGTTTTTAGTTGATGGTTATATGATGGTTGAATCGCATAGGCTCAATTACATATATTTTAACCAAGATCGACTTCGGGTTGATAATTACAAGAACCTTTCGAATGCTGTTGGGAGAGGAGACATCGAGCCATCTTCTGCCGGTGCTCGGTATATTGTCCCTGCTACTTTCCCGGGTGGTGACAAGTGGAAGAAAGTGAATTATCTCGATACCATGACTATTTGCAAGTGGTTCGGTTATCCAGATTTATTCATTACATTCACGTGTAATCCCAAGTGGCCGGAAATTATTCGATTCGTTACTAAAAGAGGCTTGAGATCGGAGGACTGTCCATATATTTTATGTCGCGTCTTGAAAATAAAGCTCGATGAGTTGATAAGGGATTTAAAAAATATCGACACATTTTTGGAAAAGCTAGAGCAGGTGCACATTAAACTTAACCGTTTTATTTAAACCATTATTTATCGTTCTACAGTACCATATATAATCTAATGCATTTCATATATTTATTTTGAAGTGGTATATACTATTGAATTTCAAAAGTGTGGTCTGCAACATGCTCATATACCATTGTTCCTACATCGAGAGTACAAATTCCCTGAAGCTGCAGATGTTGATAAAATCATATCTGCCAAGATTCCTGATCCGATTAAGGAACCTATCTTACATGGTGTTGTTTGTGAGTACATGCTCCATGGCCCGTGTGGTAAAGAAAAGTTATCATCATCGTGTATGGTCGGGAAAACTGCTCAAAAATTTACCCAAAGCCGTGTACTGAAAGAACAACGGTTGACGGTGAGGGTTATCCTATATACAAGAGAAACAAGAAAGGAGTTAAGGTAAAAAAGGATGGTGTTCCTCTCGTCAACGAATTTTTCATTCTATATAACTCTCAGTTGTTATTGAAATATCAGGCTCATATCAACGTCAAATGGTGTAATCAATCTCGATCGATTAAGTATCTCTTCAAGTATATTAACAAGGGCTCTGATCGCGTTACGATGCAGTCATCTTATATGCGTCGCAATAAGGAGGATCCTGGTCGATTTGATGAGATTAAAAGGTTTTACGACTGTCGATATCTATCTGCATGTGAAGTTGCTTGGAGGTTATTTGGTTTTGAAATTCATTATAGGACTCCTGCTGTTGAAAGGCTTCAGTACCACCTTCGGGATGAGCAGCCTGTTGTTTTTTATGATGATGATTTCATTGACGAAGTTGTAGATAAATCATCGATGGGAGTATCGCAGTTTTTGAATGGGATGGGCTGCAACAGTTTTGAACAACGGGATATGCAGGTTGCAAAAGAATTGTTATATTGTCAATTCCCAACTAAATTTGTTTGGAAGAAAAAGGAGCGGCAATGGAGTCTTAGGAAAAAAGGGTTTACGATTGGTAGGTTGGTTCACGTCCCACCGAACTGTGGAGAGCTGTATTTTATGAGAATCATGTTGAATCATATTAAGGGGCCCAAGTGTTTTGAGGACATCAGGACCGTCGACGAAGATGTATGTCCAACATTTAGAGAAGCGTGTTACAAATTGGGCTTAATTGGTGATGACAGAGAGTATATTGATGTGATAAAACAAGCTGCAGATTGGGGATCTGGATTCTACCTTCGGAACCTTTTTTCGACTTTATTACAGCCTGGTAGTTTGTGTATGCCGACCACGGTTTGGGAAGAAACCTGGCAGCTTCTTTCCGATGATATCCTTTATAGGCAACGCAAACTTCTTAAAAATCCAGGTTTGTCTTTTATATCACTCTACATTTATGGCTCCCTTGATAAGAATAAGTTTTTAATAACGGGTCATTTGTTTACTTTTTCACTCTATGTCTCATTATATTTATACTTCTGCAACATCTATTTGTCGATCAATAATATATGCACCTTTTTTTTCCTATATCAGCCTTACAACTGACTGATGAAGAGTTGAAAAATTATGCTCTTATGGATTTGAAAATTCTCTTCAATTAAATGGGAGTAGCCTAACTAGATTTATAGCCATGCCTCTTCCAGATTCTTCAACAACGTCACACCATCGAAACATGTTAGTAATGGATGCATTGTCGTACGATAAACAATCACTGAGGGAAGAAAATGAGCGTCAGCTATCTTCAATGTCTGATGAAGAAAGGTCGGTGTACAATGAAATAATGGACGTTGTTTTAAATAATAGAGGAGGGGTGTTCTTTGTTTATGGATATGGCGGAACTGGGAAGACATTTATTTGGCGTTCTTTGTGTTCTGGCATAAGAAGTAAGGGAGAAATTGTTGTAGCAGTTGCATCAAGCGGAATTGCAGCAACCTTGATACCTGGTGGTGTAACAGCTCATTCCAGATTAAGCATTCCGCTCAACTTGAATGAGGACTCTACTTGCTCTCGAATTAAGCCTGGTAGTGATTTAACTGAACTTTTGATAAGGGCCAAACTCATAATATAGGATGAAGCACCTATGACTCACAAACATATCTTCGAGGCTGTTGATAAAAGTTTGAAAGATGTAATGCGCGTTGTGAACGAGAGAAATGCCAAACTACCGTTTGGAGGTAAGGTGGTAGTATTCGGGGCAGATTTTCGTCAAACTCTACCAGTTGTCTCCAAAGGAAGTAGAGCAGACGTTGTGCGTGTATCTCTTTGTTCATCATATTTGTGGCCTTCCTGCAAGGTATTCTTCCTTAATTACCATACCAATATATATGTCTACCAACGTTATTAGTTACTACGGTTTTTAAATATTATACATATAAACATGATAACATTTGAATTTGTCCAGGTGCTTAGACTCACAAAGAATATTCGTTTTCAAGTTGGAAGGACAAGCGACAATGTTGACGATATAAGGATATTCTCAGAGTGGATCTTGGAAATTGGAGATGGTTTAGCGGGCGGTGAAAATGACGGGAAAGTCGATCTACAATTCCCAGACGACTTACTCATTCAACATGTGGCAGATCTGATTGCATCAATAGTAAATGTCACGTATCCAGATCTACAAAACCAGTTGTGGAACCCAGATTACCTCCAAGAAAGGGCAATCCTCGCCCCTACTCACGAGATAGTTGAAGCGGTAAATGACTACGTGTTGTCGAAAATCGATGAGGATGAGGTTATATATCTAAGCTCCGATGAAGTTTCTAACAATGATAGAGGCATGGGTGACCCTGACCTTCATTCTACTAAATACCTCAATAGTATCAAATGTTCCGGACTCCCGAATCATCAATTGAAGTTGAAGGTCGGTGTTATGGTGATGCTTCTCAGGAACATTGATCAATCACGCGGTTTGTGTAATGGAACACGGTTAATTGTGACTAATTAAGCGTCACGCGTGATTAGATGTACGATTTTAACAGGTAGTAATAAAGGTGATCACGTGCATATTGCTCGACTAACACTAACTCCGTCGGACTCCAGTAAATTCCCGGTACGTTTTAGCAGAAGGCAATTCCTCATCGAGGTCTGTTTTGCCATGACTATAAACAAGAGTCAAGGATAATCATTATCTCAGGTCAGCATCAACCTTCCAAGACCAGTTTTTAGTCATGGACAGCTTTACGTAGCGATTTCCAGAGTTACAAGAAAAGAAGGTTTGAAACTTTGATTTGTGATAGTAATAAGGTTACATCAAATACAACAACTAATGTAGTCTACCATGAAATTTTCTAATATTTGGAATGATATTAGACTATTTTCGTTAATTCTACAGTTATGTTTCTTCAATTTGATTGTAAACCTTTTTCAAATTTGATAACTATTTCCATTTTATGGCGATATTTATATTGTTTGCTTTTTATTATTTCCCATACATTGCATTTATTATATACTGTATACTATGTTTCATATTACAACACCGAATTTGTGGGTTTATATCACATATTTAAAACATGTGCAAGTTTCAATCCTTTGCAAACTTAACACGTGTTTTATTCTATTATCAATATATAAAAGAAATACAAATTAAAATATCCATGTATATTACTTAACACTCTTTATATATTTACAGTGATTTCAATGATTATAAACTCATACCCGTGCAAATTGCACGGGTTGAAAACTAGTAAGTTCTTTAAAAAAAAAATGGCGATCCTCACATTCATCCTCACTCTCACTCTCACTCTCACTCTCACTCAGTCACTCCCAAACCCTAGCACCCCAAAACCCGCCACTACCTCCCTGCCACCGGCAACCTCACCGGCGTCACCACATCGGTCGTCCACCACCGGCGTTCCTCCCTCCCTCCGACAACCTCTCTTCCTTTGCTTCTTTCTTTCCCTTTCTCCTTTTCTCCTTCCTTTTCTTCTTTTTCGGATTCTCCTTCTCCAGCCACCACTGGCCACCCCGTCATCCTCCTGCTGTTGTGGACCACCACCACTGATTTCCCGTACTCTTCAAGTCTTCGTCTCCTTCAACATCGAGTGTTATTTTTCCATTAATTGAAGGATTTATACTGTAAGTTGTCATGATAAATTGGTTTCTGGTATGATTTCTCATTGTTTTTTTTATATATTTGTGTTAATTTTGTATTTTAATTATCATCTTACTTTTATTTGTTCGTTTTCCATTCAAAATCTGGGGTTTCTCTAATTTCGACATAAAGTTAGGCTTTCTTAATTTTTGTTTATCTTAGATGTGATTGGCTTAACGATATTGCTTTTACATATGTTAAAAATGGAAGATTGGTATCACTGGCAGCTTTGCTTCCTGTGGCTTAAGAAAAGATTGATATAATGTGTGGGTGTCCCTCAACTAACCAACTCCACTCAAATAGGTGTTTTACAGATTGAATGGTCACTGATCTCTATTAATTATATCTTTCTTCTATTTTTTGTCAAATAGGCAATGCCCTGAGGTAAAAAAAAGCTGCCAGGTAAAGTAATAACCAATTTACTTAATGCTCTCAGTTTGTGTGATTTAGTGATGAGATTTACTTCCACATACCGGATACTTGTCAAACAGATCCAGAAAGCTCAGACTACAGATACCTGTTACCTTCATCTTTTGCTCCGGCCCAAGGTTTTGGTGCAAAATTTCGCAGTTATCCTTGTGTAAGTATTAAAATTGGACTTGAAAAGATTTGAAAATTTTATGTTGTTCACTAATTGATTCATGTTGGACCTTTAGTCCTAATTAATTGTTTTGATAATGACAGTAATGATTTGTATGTGGACTTAATATATAAACATATGCGTGTAATTGTGTGCTTAAGTTTTAATTTAGAAAGGAACAATTACAAGACGCAAGCTTGAAGTTTGGACCAAGGAGGTACAACTTCAAATATACTTGATCGATGTTTTCAAGCGTGATCAAGATTGAAAATCAACCACGAGACTCAAGATGAGAGACTTGTGAAGAGACGATTCGTGTACTGAAGATCTACTGAAGATTAGTTAGTATAGGTCGTCATCCGGTAATGGTTTTACTTTGTTTGATTTAAAGGTTAATGAAGTTATGACCTAATAGACATAACTTCATTGCTAGACAAAAATGATGCGTTAATTTTTGGAAAATATATTTTTAATGGTTTATAAAAATAAGAGAGTATTTATTTGGTTGGAATTAATTAATTAGAATTTAAGTTAAATAAACTATTGGTTTGTAATACGATATTTATATCGTCATGCAACCTAGGGCTTTAACTAAATTCTATCTCGATTTGTTGCGGGCTAAAGAAGCAAGTAATGGACCGATGGAGGCCTAGAGGCCAGCCAAACCCTAGGTGGCCGAACCCTAGGTGGGCCGAGCTCTAGGAGGCCGAAACCCTAGGGTGGCCGAATCCCTAGGGAGGCCAAACTCCTTCCTTTGTTTCTTTCTTGTTCTTCAAGTTTTATATTTCCAGAACATTCCTATGCCCTAGTTCCGAAATATTCCAAACCTAATTTACTCTACTATAAATACTCTCATTCATTCAACATTAATTGTTGACACACACATCTACAAATTTCAAAGAGAGAAAAATATTTTAAGCAAAAATCATTTGAGCTTTAATTCTTATTTTCATATTTGCTTATACAAAAATCACGCATCAAATTTGTCAATCACTCGAAGAAAAATCGTTATAGGATATTAAATACACAAGGATAGTATACTCACTCGCATAACGTGAGATTAGTATTTGTCGTTGTATTTTTCTTATTAACGTAAGAGCAACCTAGAGTATTTAGCGATACTCAATCTGAGTTATAATCATATAGTTGATTATACGAGTGGATTGGTAATTTTTGTAATCCGGAGAAAGGTACTAAAAATTATTAATCGAGAATAGTGGACGTAGGTTTCGACTTGTGAAACTGAACCACTTCAAAATCCTGTGTGTCTCTCTTTCTCTCTCTCTTTATTATTGTTATTTCGATTTTGCGTTTATTGTTAATAATTTAATTAGTTGATTTTAATCAATAAAATCAAGTAATTAATTTATATCATATATTTCGAAAAAGCGGTCATCGTTTTTAATACTCAATTCACCCCTCCCCCTCTTTCGTATTCGATCAATAGACTCCACAATTGGTATCAGAGCCTCGTGCTCTTGATAGCCTAACAGCTAGAGTTGATCGGTTTTTTTTGTAGTCTATTTATCGTTTTTTTTCCGCTGCATTTATTTTTTATCAAATGGATTCCAAACACCTAAAGTGTCCTATATTCAATGGGAAGAACTATGGTTTATGGAAAAATATGATGACCCACTTCATTAAGGGAAACGACTGGGAGTGTTGGTTGATTATCAAGAATGGTCCTAATAAGATCTTACTTGCAACCAGTAATGGCACTACCGTCGAAAAGAAAGAAGAAGACTATATTGAGGCGGATTATAAAAAGGCTGAGAAGAATTCAAAAGCAATAAGCTTATTGCAAAACGGTATGATTGCCACTGAATTCGATCGTTTCTCAACCAGTTCATCTGCCAAGGAAATATGGGATGGTCTAGAATTAGCCTATGAGGGAACCACTGTTGTCAAAAAGCAACGTATGGCATTACTAATGCGAAAATACGAGCTGTTTGCCATGGAGCAAAACGAGTCAGTTGATAGCATGTCCTCTCGCTTTTCTAGCATCATCAATGAGCTAAAGAATTTAGGAAAAACTTTTGACTCAGGAAATTGCTAGAAAAATACTCGAAGTATGTCTCGCGAGATGGAGACATAAAGTATCTCACATAGAAGAATGTAAGGACCTAACTTCATTATCCTATCAGGAGCTACTCGGAACCTTAATGGCTCACGAGATTACTCTTAATCAGGATGAGGAGGAAGTTGGCACAAGCAAAAAGATGGCCTTACAAGCTGAGTCTAGCAAAGTTGATGATTCTTCAGATATTGAAGATGAAACTAGTTTGTTTGTTAAACGTCTTAGGAAAAAGCCCTTCTTTCAAAATCAAAATAAGACCAATAACAAATCAAAGCAAACTCCCAAGAAAATTTTTGAGTCAAAAGGGTCTTTCTCAAATCGTGGATGCTTCAAATGTGGTGATAATGATCACATGATCAAAGATTGCCCTACATGGAAGAAAATTAAAGACAAAAATCTGCGTGACAAAACAAAGAAAGAATTCAGGCAAGTTATGATGGCATATTGTTGGGGAGACTTGGACTTTGAAGATGGCGAATCCGAAGATGAAGAAGAAACTGCCAACGTTTGTCTAAGTAACGTCAGTCTTGACCTATTCTCCGAAAGCGACAACGAAAGCAATGCTTCAAAATCTGAGAGATGTCTTGTTGGAAATTCAGATTCAGATTCAGAGGATGATGAGGTAAACTATCTTGACCTTAAAAAGCGTGTTAGGAAACTTTCTAAAGATAATTTACTTAAGTGTTGTGAACATTCCCTTAATCATTGTCATGAACAAAGTTTAGAGTTAAAAGACCTTAAGGAACAGATCTTAGATATTGCTGAGGAAAACCAACTTCTGAAAGCCAACGCCAAAAAGCTCAAATCTAAAGTTATGGCTACTCCAGCTACAACTTCAGACATGACAAATGCTGAGAAGAACGTTCTTGAATCAAAAGTTAAGGCTAGTGATGCCATAACTTCAGAGCTTAAACTCAACATTAAGAATCTTCAAGCTAAAGTTACGGCTAGTGATGCCATAACTTCAGAGCTCAAACTCAACATTAAGCATCTTCAAGCTAAAGTTACAGCTAGTGATGCTATAACTTCTGAGTTGAAGAAAGTCAATGAGATCTTAAAAGATGAGCTTAATGGCAAAGATAGTGTGGTTTCCGAACACAAGAGAGAAATTGTATTTCTCTCTAAGCAATTAGAAGAAGCTAGTAATAGCATGTCCAAACTTAAGGAACAACATGAAATTGAGAAACGTGACTTAAATGAACGTTTTGATAAATTCCGTGATAACTTTGAGAAAGGTAGCTCTTCCAAGGATTCACATGAAGATCATTCAAAATGTGAAAAAGAAATTGAGTCCTTGAAAGAATTACTTTTACATGCTCGAAAAGTTCATGATAAATGGGAAGGAAGCACAAAGGTCTTAAATTTCCTTACTGAACAATCCGATAACAACATGAAGATGGGACTTGGTCATGAATGCTATAGTCGTAGAGACCATGATAAATGCAAATCTAATCCTTCTGAAAATGATTTCAGAAAAAGAAAATACGTTAATCTCCCAGAATACTTGATTTGCAATTACTGTGGCTCTACTGGACATATACAAGTCAATTGTGTCAAACTTGCTTGGGATAAGAAAAAGAATGTTGAAACTGTTAAGACTTGTGATTTCATAGTAGAAGATGATGTCTCTACTATAGATGAACCCAATGACAATGAAGAACGCAATAATGAGTTTAGATGGACTTATGATATGGCTTTTGATTACTCATCTATTCCTTCAAAATCAACCAAAATGAATGAGAATCGAAAGCATACATTCAAGCCCAAAGTTCAAAACCCTAAACCTAGAGCGTCTCATGAAGGTACTAGACCTAGAGCTACTTTTGTTAGAGCAAAACCTAAAGTACCTTATGTTCCGATTGTTAGACAACCCAATGTCAAAGCCAAAAGAATAATAAGACAAGTATGGGTTAGAAAGGATCAAATATATAGAATTACTAACCATAAAGGACCCAACTTAGCTTGGGTACCTAAAAGTTGTATTTGATTCATTTGCGGAAGAAGTGAAAGAAAATAATCTATGGTATCTCGACAAAGGATGCTCGAGACACATGACAGAGACAAAGTCTTTTTCTTTCACTAGAGCCCTTCTTTGGTGGCAAGGTTACCTTTGGAGATAACAAGAAGGGTATGATTATTGGAGTAGGAAAAATTGGAATTTCAACCTCTCACTCAATCGACAAAGTATATCTGGTAAGTGGTCTTAAACACAATTTACTTAGTATTTCTCAATTATGTGACAAAGGAAATAGAGTTGTTTTTCATGCCGATGTTTGTCGTATCATAATTGAAGGTACTAGTAATGTTTTACTTGAGGGTCACCGTATGAGGAATGTGTATATGATTGACTTAAATGCTGTCAATACAAATTCCTTTACGTGTATGAAAGTAACTTCTGATGAGTCTTGCTTGTGGCACAAGAGGTTTGCACACGTTAGTCCAACTATTTTAAAGAAACTTAAGTCTATGGATTTAGTTGAAGGCTTGCCCTCAATTAATTTCGAGCAAGAGACAATGTGTGACTCATGTGCCCGCTGCAAACATGTTAGATCCTCTTTTAAACCTAAGAGAATAGTTAGCACTAAACGACCACTTAAGATGGTACACATGGATTTATGTGGACCTATGAGAGTTAGAAGCCGTGGTGGATCAAAGTACGTATTTGTTCTAGTCGATGATTACTCAAGGTATGTCTGGCCAATCTTCCTTTCCTCTAAAGATGAAACTTTCGATGAATTTGTGGTATTAATGAAGCTTGCCCAAAATAGATATGATAATAAGCTTATTTCGATTCGAACGGATCACGGCACGGAATTTGACAATCAATTATTTATAGAATATTGTAGGGAAAATGGTGTGGGGCATAACTTCTCCGCACCACGTACCCCACAACAAAATGGTGTCGTGGAACGTATGAATCGAACCCTAGAGGATATGGCTCGTACTATGCTTTTGTGTAGTGGCCTTCCTAGAAGCTTTTGGGCAGAAGCTGTTAGTACCGCATGCTATGTGCATAATAGAGCTATGATCCGACCTGTTTTGAAAAAGACTCCCTATGAACTTTTAAGAGGGAGAAAACCCAATATATCACATCTCCGTTGCTTCGGGAGCAAATGTTTTGTCCATAACAATGGAAAAGAAAATTTAGGAAAATTTGACCCCCGAAGTGATGAAGCTGTTTTTCTGGGATATTCGGATCATAGTAAAGCTTACAAAGTGTTCAATAAAAGAACCTTGCGCATAGAAGAAAGTGTTCATGTTCGCTTTGACGAAGATAATGTGTTTGATAAAGCTGAACAGGAAGAAGAGGATCCAGATGAGCCCGATTTCTTTCTAGCAAGAAATGAGCCTTTAAATGAAGAAGAAGATATTCAAGGTATCAATGATGAACTAGAAAATTCTGCAAACAATCCTAAGAGAAGTGATGAGTCCATAGTTAATGATACTATCGACCCTTCCTTGGATAAAGAAAGAGATCTTGAAGTTATACCTAATGATGTTGTAACTTCCGATCCAAATCATGATATTTCTAATGAAGTTAGTGATGCTTCTGAAGAGAATCCCGAGTCCAACTCAGGGGGAATAAATCATGATTCTTCGTCTGCAGATGATGCTAGTCCATCAAATGATAATGAGCCTAGAGTTCTCAAAAAGTGGAAACATCAAAGCTCCCACCCTTTGGACAAAATCCTAGGGGATCTAGAGCAAGGCATTAAAACTAGAAGGTCCTTGAATAATTTCTGCTCGTTCTTTTCGTTTCTATCCACCATTGAACCTACCAATATTAAAGAAGCTCTTGCTGAACCTGATTGGATAACCGCTATGCAAGAAGAGCTTCAACAATTCGAACGCAATAAGGTATGGCACTTAGTGCCACGACCTAGTGATCGAACTGTTATTGGTACTAGATGGGTGTTTAGAAACAAATTGGACGATACAGGACTTATTACAAGAAACAAGGCACGACTAGTTGTCCAAGGCTACAATCAACAGGAAGGGATCGATTATGACGAGACCTTTGCATCTGTAGCGAGACTTGAGGCTATACGTCTCATTATTGCCTTTCTTTGCTCATAAAGGAATGAAACTGTTCCAAATGGACGTTAAGACAGCATTTCTTAATGGTTATTTGGAGGAAGAAGTCTATGTAGAACAACCTCCTGGATTTTTAGATAGCAAGTTTCAAAACCACGTTTATAAATTAGACAAAGCTTTATATGGTTTGAAACAAGCTCCAAGGGCATGGTACGACAGACTATCCAAGTTTTTGTTACAAAATAATTTTACAAGAGGATCTGTCGATAAAACCTTGTTCCTAAAATCCGAGGGTTCGAATTTACTTGTTGTGCAAATTTATGTAGACGATATTATATTCGGTTCTACAAATGAAAAATTGTGCAAGTATTTTTCTGATCTAATGACTTCTGAGTTTGAAATGAGCATGATGGGAGAACTGAAGTACTTTTTAGGCCTACAAATTCAACAAACAAAGGATGATATAAAGATACACCAACAGAAATATATCAAGGAACTAATCCGAAAGTTCGGTATGGAAAATGCAAAATCATACGATACACCTATGGTACCTGAAAAGAAGATGACTATAGATGAACATGGTAAGTGTGTCGATGAGACTAGATATCGAGGTATGATTGGTTCACTTTTATATTTAACTACAAGTCGTCCTGATATAATGTTTAGTGTATGTGTCTGTGCACGATTTCAATCATGCCCTAAAGAATCACATATGATTGCAGTTAAACGTATCTTGAGATATTTAATTGGTACATCTAATTTATATTTATGGTATCCACTTGAGTGTAATTTCGATCTAGTAGGATATTCGGATGCGATTATCTTTGGATGTTCTTTAGATAGGAAAAGCACTTCTGGGTATGCAACGTTTGTTGGACCTTGTATTATCACATGGGGATCGAAGAAACAAAATTCAGTTGCAATGTCTACTGCCGAAGCCGAGTATGTGTCTGCAGGACTGGTATGTTCTCAATTACTTTGGTTAAAGCAACAACTATGTGATTATGGTATTAATGTAGGTCGTATGCCTATTATGTGTGACAATACGAGTGCTATAGTAATTTCTAAGAACCCTGCCCAGCACTCAAGGACCAAACATATAGATATTCGACACCATTTTCTACGGGATCATGTAGAGAAAGGCAACATTTCACTTGAATTTTGTAGTACTGAAAGGCAATGGGCTGATATCTTGACTAAGGCATTAGCTAGAAAACGCTTTGAGTTATTGAGACTTGAGATTGGTTTAATTAGTGATAACTAAATCCGTCATAATTATGTCAGGAACTGAATGACAGCTAGGAAGATAAGATTGTACGATTGTGTCCGTATATTTTTGTTGCAAGTTTAATTATGTTAAATAATATTTATTTTACGTGTTATATCTTGCTTATGTGTATGGTAATATTTTATATTCTGCATAATCACATTTCCTTACAAAAATCGACAAAATTTACAATAAATTGCCTTAATATAATAAAGATAATTCTATCTTATTATATTCCTCCACAAATCCTGCCTAAACTCCATCAAAGATTTTCTTTCCTAATCTTATATTAAATAGGAGATAATGCCAAAAAAAAAAAAAAAAAAAAGGAAAGTGCCGGAAAAAAAAGGGCACGAAACAAAAAAAAAAAAAAAAAGGGAAGATGCCGAAAAAAAAAGGGAAAGGCATTAAAGATATAAGGAAATTGGTATTATTCTCTATCTTTTAAGGAAACCTATTCTTACCTTAACTCAAATTCCTTATGCTATATATACCCCTTTAATCTCTCCATAATTCTCATCAATTATAATCTCTAAACCCTAATTACCTTCTTTTATTATTTTCATAATAACTAATCAACCTACAACCCGTTTTCAATCCAAGAAACACGTTGTTCTTAGAAAGAAAGTAAGTCAATCACCGCCAAGAACTCGCTCCACCTCACCGGCCGACCGCCCTCGTTCCCCACGAACCGCCGCCGACCAACCGGCCAACCTCACCAAGCGTCGAAAATTGTTTAAGGGTAAGGGAAAGACGGTTCCGGAAATTGAGGTAAGTTCTAAGACTGAGAACTATAAACTTCAAGATGGTTCTTCACGTATTCTTTACGCACAGCACATGGATGATTACACCAACAATGGACTAAATAACCTAAGACTAACTCAAGGAGAAAGAAGAGATGTCAATCAAGTTGCTCAATATCGCATTCACGCAGGACGAGTATATTCGATTGATTGGTTAAAGAAATACAAAGCACTTGGGTTTTTCAGAAATTTTCTCAAGGATCAAGGATGGGAAAATATTGTTCTTTGTAAGTGGTCTGTCTTTCCTATTGAGGTATATCAATTTTATGCTTCTGTTCATCTTAAGGAAGGAAATTTATTTGCTGTGGTCAATGAGACTTCCATAAAAGTCTCACCTGGTGATTTCTGCGACTTGGCTCGAGTTCCTGAAGGAGGAACTGAGATCAATCCAAGCGTAGAATGGGGAGGTATGTTACCTGAAAAAAGGTTGATAGTGAAACGGTATTTCAAACAAGATGCTACTTCGTCTGAGACTATCTTAGCTGCGAAGTTGCCGCCTAAATTGAGGTTCTTTTTGAACTTTCTGTAACACCCCCATACTCCAAGTGCCTTACCAGGACCACTCAGGTATGAGGATGTCACCATCTCGGTTACCCGAGGCATGATAATCATAAGACAATGAAGAAACATACTTTATTAAATAAGTTTAAGTGATTACATTACAAAACCAACTGTAAGCAAAATACAACTGTCCTCAAACTATAAACCAACTGAAAGGAACTGTTCTAATAAACACAAATGAAGACTAAAGACTACGATATGTGATGACTCCATCCCCACTAGATCCCACGCGTATCCAAGATATACCTGCCAAGCAACTGCTCACCACCCCCGAATGGATCACCACAGTTTTTAAAACATTTAAACGGGGTCAGTACTAATCACACAACTTATATATATATATATATCAATAATAAGACAAACAGACAAATTGAATCCGCACACACACACACACCACCAACCAATCCCCATCATCTCAATACGACCGTCCCACTTTGGACCCACCACAGATGGGGGACCGCACCGTTCCCACCTAAGCCCCGCTCATCGTACGAGCGATAACCCTGTCCCATTAATGTGCACATCCCCTTTCGTGGCGGGTTCCACGAAGGGCGAAACTAGGGCGTGAGATCACTCCCGCAAGTGACCCCACTCAGCCGAGAACGCATCTCGAGAACCATCAACAAACACAACCACAATCACAAACACAATCATAATCATCATATCAAACAACTAACTACAGCACATCACCAATATCCCATTATGGGACTAATACGAGTAGGAAATCCTACCGGAAAGCACAACAAGCGACGGTATCTACAAATTGTATCAAAAAGCCTCTTCTACGAACCCTCCTCCTATCATATAACACGTAAAGACTACACATCACATACTACACACAAAATCCCCAATCTCTAAATTAGGGTTTAACCAAACTTAACAAAACACTATAAAAATTATATTAAAAGCTTACCCTCGACGCAAGGAACTCAACGATACGAATAACGACAAGAACCGACCGTCGAACTCAAGGAATTGCTAAGAATGCGATTAGGAAGATGAACTGGTTGCTTTCTCTCTTAAACAGGGTTTTAGGTTTTGCAAAAGTGATTTAAAACAATGACGATTATGTTTAAATACCTTAATCGCATAATTAACAAAACCCGAGAAAACTCCCCGTAAAACCGGACACTCGATCGAGTACCCAAGGTACTCGATCGAGTACCCCCTTACTCGATCGAGTGCCTAAGGCTACTTGATAGAGTACCCCCTTACTCTATCGAGTACCTAAGGCTACTTGATAGAGTACCCCCTTACTCTATCGAGTACCTAAGGCTACTTGATAGAGTACCCCCTTACTCTATCGAGTACCTAAGGCTACTTGATAGAGTACCCTACAGGTCAGAAACTTTTCTAAAACGCAACTTACCCTTACTCGACAGAGTAAGGCCTACTCGATAGAGTACCCCAAGACTTATAAATACGGAGTATTACAGTCTTCCCTCCTTAAAAAGAACTTCGTCCCCGAAGTTCAACCCATACTCTAAAAACAACCATACTAACTCGACCCAGACACAACAACATAACTAAGAACTCAACAACTCGACCAAACATAAAACATGAACTCTTAACACCCACTCCACCAACTATGTTTACTTCCTTAACATGACTCACGATATCGTATCCACCCCATATATATCTCTCACGACACCAACTTCATACATAACCAACCACCATCCACTAACACTGCTAGCTCCATAATATCATCCACTATCAAATCCAAAATCAAGACACTCCTAGACATCAAACGGAATGTTACATTCTACCACCCTTAAAAGGAACTTCGTCCTCGAAGTTTACTCAGACTCATACATCATCCTCCAACTGTCAACATTATATAAAATATTCCCACACTCTGAAGCATCACACTACTACAAGCACGGCCATGGCCTTTTATAAGTATTGTCCACAAAACAAACCCCTCCTTTACGCTACGCTAACACTCTACTTCCAATTATATTACCGCATGCACCACCATGAAACTCTCTTTTATTGCATCCTACTCCTCTTAAGACAAATGTTACGTCCTCGTAACTCACTAATACTAAACCCTTAGCTATATTATCTCATTATCCTCATCACCACCATATGTCAAAGATAACTGCCTATAACCTCATTTCCATAATCACTCCTATTTCTCAAGGCTCTCTTACTTCAACAGTTCTCATACTTCAAATCAATCTGCACACCCCTAACCTATACCATAAGGCTCGTAGCAAAATCACTATACTAACTCTCCATTATCACTGCAAACCAACATACCTCGCTGTGTAAAGCACTTATCTTCCAAAAGCATAACTCCCGATCCACACTCGTTACTTATACTCACACTAGATCCTCAAGTTCTTTCCTTCATTACCGCAAAACTCATACATAACTTAATATGACACTAATTCCCCCAACACCCTACACTCACTGTCCCAAAATCTGATTATGAACCACCTGCAGCGTCCAGATCAATACAACACATGTTCCACCAATCACTTACCATGACTATGTCCAAAGCCTCATCTTAAAACAAGATCAAAAGTACTGTAACAACTTCTGACAACTGTGTCCCATCAACAGAATGTCACTATACCATGACAACAACGAAAACATAGACAACTCTCTTTCATATCATACTCTACCCTCATACCAAAACTTAACTGCTAAGAAACATCAATAAACAAAACAACTGTCTATCTGTACAAACTGAAACTCACAGGAAGCAACATCAAACAAAATAACAATCTATATATGGCTGATATGTACTTTTGAAAACTCGTATCATAATCATCCCGCCTACTCCACCACAACCGGTGACGTCATCGCGACACCGCCACCAACAGCCACACCACAGTGCGAAAATACCCGCATCACAATACTAAATACCGTGCCCGGATCACCACCGGAGGCACCACAACCACATCGATAGACATCACAGCTACATACAATTCCCACAAACACTGACTCAAAATAACTTCTCAGACAAGAAAAACTTATTCAAATCCACTTTACTAAATCACATCGCAACATATTATATGAATTAAACAGATAAGCATCTCATGAACATCATCTCTACCATTTCACGGAATACACATGTGTTATTAATACACATAAAATTATAACTAGCCATGTCAAATTAATCAAATTATTACCTTTTTGGATATCATTCAATTAAACTACCGTGTCCAACATATATATTACAGAACATTCATAAAACAGCTTTATAATTATCACACCATACCACTTCTTGTGAGGTCAGAACCTCACACAAACATTTACACATATCATAGACCCGTAATCACAACCAACTAGTCAATCCTGACCACGTAAGTTACCACTCGAAAGAAAGGTTACCTGTTGTCCGAGCTTAACTCGCATGCCCCTCATCACATTCTTCCATTCGCATCACCGCACCTTCGCCATACATAACCATACAGCTAACACTCATTATGAGAAACCACCTCCTAAGACTATGTCTTATACTTCCTGACAACCATACTTTTATCAATTCAGTCTTTACAAAATCAGCCTCTTTAGAATTGCCACTTTTCTAATATACCCTTAACCTTAACCACTAGTCAAAGACCATAACACTACCATTGTCCGGACATCAAACCTCTTCACTCATCTCTAAACATCATGATTTCTTTTCTATCTTTGGTTAACATCCCAAACAACGAACATCGAATCCATGAACAAAATTACCTCAACATTCTTCCCAATATTTTCCTTAATTGAATCATCATCCATTTTTCCACCAAAATCTCATATCATGCGGATATTCTACTAACTTCTTACTTTCCTTAATTTCTCGAAACTCATTATTAAACATGTTGTCCTGAAGCTCCCATATAACCATTAACTAACATCCTCATGATAATATCACATATTTCGATGATTCCTTATCTTTATATCACATAACTCCGGTGAATATTTTTCTCAGCTTACTTTTATCCTTCTTTTCTCTTTACACTCAATAATACCAATTAATAGTTCAACTCCTTATTCCTTCTAGCTAACTCTTTAGAAATCCAGTTACCCTTTCGTTGCTCCAAAACTCAAATTCCATTATTTTCTACCGACATCATCCCACTCTTTCTTACCATGGATCTTCTCTTATTATGCTATCACTCACACTTGCCACTAATCTATCCATAGAATCAACGTTTAATGTTCAAACAATTGCATCTCCCTTTTTACATCTCTAGAAATCATAATTCATTTAATACCGTTAATTACCCAAGGAAATCACACAGTAGTTTCGTCTCTCGATAACACAAATTTCCAAACTCAGTCACTACCTGCAAATCCACGTCGCGACATGTCCCATTAAGTTCGCTATATACCACTATTTCCAAACGACCTTTCATTACATATGTTCTTACTCAACACTATTTCTAGCCATCTCCCTCCATAATTTATTATACATCTCAGGTTGCTACTATCCACATCCTTTCTTTCAATCTTTTCATTCTCACGTTCCTTAAACTTACATCATGCCTTGCCCACATTCACTTACATTTTCATTACTCAACATACAATCTTGTCACTCATCTCGTCTCACACAACATGCTCTATGCCTCAATTAAGTCTTACTAATCCCAACACATATAAATCATGTCCTCCCCACCGAACTCATACTCATCATAGGTGCCACTCTTTACACCACAAAATTGGGTAACTTACGCGTCAAGACCAACATACATGTAAAACAATGCATAAAGAAGCAAAATAACGCCTTTGAATTAAACATAATATGCAACGAAGTCAAAAGATAAACATATGACCCAAAATAGGGGTCACTAGATCGAGTACAGGCCACTCGATCGAGTAAGGGACTTACTCGATCGAGTAGGTGAAGATCAGAAGCACGTAAAACAAATTACCAGGGCTACTCGATCGAGTAGCTAAGGTACTCGATCGAGTGCCCCTTTACTCGATCGAGTACCAAGGATACTCGATCGAGTACCCCAATTCCCAAAGATCACTTTGTCCAGTTTTCTTAAAACAGTCATAACTCACTCATTTCTTGGTCGTTTTGGACGTGTGACCTATCGTTAGAATCGTAAAAGAACAAGCTATCACCTCCAATTGGAATCACATTAAAATCATTTACGCATCTCAAGTTATAACAGTTTAAAGACAACTTTGCTGTAATCAGACGACATAATTATTTGATTTTTACTTCCAAACAACTTAAACAACAACCAAGTTAAACGAAAACAACCCAAAACTCATAAAACCAGTATTCATAATCATATGTTACTATTTTCAAAAGCCAAACAACAACATTCATCA
The DNA here is from genome assembly GCF_048544455.1 of Silene latifolia. NCBI lineage: Eukaryota > Viridiplantae > Streptophyta > Magnoliopsida > Caryophyllales > Caryophyllaceae > Silene > Silene latifolia. Next base: position 396,887,841 of record NC_133538.1, read on the forward strand.
TGCACTTAGCTTATCTAACTTGCCAATTATGACTTACCCACATGTTTTTATTCTATCACTTTTCGTAAACAAAATCACAAATACATGACATCAAGTCCCCTATTCAAATGTTACTACCACGATGATTCATCTTTTCCACTAATTCATCCATCATACCACATATTTATCCACCATATACGTCCAACATATTCACCCAGCACATGTTCAATTCATACTCCTAACCTTCTCGTACTTTTTACTCAACACGACAACAACAACATGTATACTTACACATCGCTTTATATATATATATATATAGACAAAACACTTTTCCTTGCGTAATTATAACATGTCAAATTACATGTATCAATAATTATACTTTCATGCTTTACAATCAACCAACATACAATTCACGTCATTATCATCTTTCATCCATCAATTCATACAACATACTACTACATAAATACACACAGCACACAATAAGCACATAACGATCCCGACACATATCCCATGGTGACCGGTTCAAAATTGTAGGGCGAGTTCGCGACTTTAGGACGTCTCCCAAGTCTTTGCATTAGCTCCTACAACCTTTACCCCGGGTTCATTTTAATTGACTCCCTAGATTCATTAGATTCATTGGTTACAGGTTTCAGGATCGTCGCTCTGATACCATTTGTAACACCCCCATACTCCAAGTGCCTTACCAGGACCACTCAGGTATGAGGATGTCACCATCTCGGTTACCCGAGGCATGATAATCATAAGACAATGAAGAAACATACTTTATTAAATAAGTTTAAGTGATTACATTACAAAACCAATCGTAAGCAAAATACAATTGTCCTCAAACTATAAACCAACCGAAAGGAACTGTTCTAATAAACACAATGGAAGACTAAAGACTCTGATATGTGATGACTCCATCCCCAGCTAGATCCCACGCGTATCCAAGATATACCTGCCAAGCAACTGCTCACCACCCCCGAATGGATCACCACAGTTTTTAAAACATTTAAACGGGGTCAGTACTAATCACACAACTTATATATATATATATATATATATATATATCAATAATAAGACAAACAGACAGCTGAACTGTCGCACACACACACACACCACCAACCAATCCCCATCATCTCAATATCGATCCCCACCGGACCCACCCTGCCAGGGGGACCGCAGCCGTTCCCACCTAAGCCCCGCTCATCATACGAGCGATAACCCTGTCCCATTAATGTGCACATCCCCTTTCGTGGCGGGTTCCACGAAGGGCGAAACTAGGGCGTGAGATCACTCCCGCAAGTGACCCCACTCAGCCGAGAACGCATCTCGAGAACCATCAACAAACACAACCACAATCACAAACACAATCATAATCATCATATCAAACAACTAACTACAAAGACATCACCAATATCCCATTATGGGACTAATACGAGTAGGAAATCCTACCGGAAAGCACAACAAGCGACGGTATCTACAAACCGTATCAAAAAGCCTCTTCTACGAACCCTCCTCCTATCATATAACACATAGAGACTACACATCACATACTACACACAAAACCCCCAATCTCTAAATTAGGGTTTAACCAAACTTAACAAAACACTATAAAAATTATATTAAAAGCTTACCCTCGACGCAAGGAACTCAACGATACGAATAACGACAAGAACCGACCGTCTGAACTCCGGGAATTGCTAAGAATGCGATTAGGAAGATGAACTGGTTGCTTTCTCTCTTAAATAGGGTTTTAGGTTTTGCAAAAGTGATTTAAAACAACGACGATTATGTTTAAATACCTTAATCGCATAATTAACAAAACCCGAGAAAACTCCCCGTAAAACCGGACACTCGATCGAGTATCCAAGGTACTCGATCGAGTACCCCCTTACTCGATCGAGTGCCTAAGGCTACTTGATAGAGTACCCCCTTACTCTATCGAGTACCTAAGGCTACTTGATAGAGTACCCCCTTACTCTATCGAGTACCTAAGGCTACTTGATAGAGTACCCCCTTACTCTATCGAGTACCTAAGGCTACTTGATAGAGTACCCCCTTACTCTATCGAGTACCTAAGGCTACTTGATAGAGTACCCTACAGGTCAGAAACTTTTCTAAAATGCAACTTACCCTTACTCGACAGAGTAAGGCCTACTCGATAGAGTACCCCAAGACTTATAAATACGGAGTATTACACTTTCTTTGGAGTACTATTGTCCCTAGAAAAGAAGGTAGAGATAAATTTGGGGCACATGAGATGATTATAATGAAGGCTTGGCTTGAAGGAGAAAAGGTTAGTCTACCCTTGCTTGTGTTTCATAAAATTATACAAGCTAGTGTAACGGCTAAGATGGATGATTTTGCTTCTACTTTAAGTTTGCCTTATGGGAATTGGATATCTCGAATTTTGGAGAAGAAAGGAGTAATTGGGAAGCAGAGTTATGGAGTTATCACTAATGACGAGATGAGCGATCTTTATTTATCTTATATGAAGCTCGTTATTAATGGCAACGAATTAGGTTTTGAGACAAAAGGAGAAAAAGGAGAAAAAGAAGGAAAAAACAATGTGAATTTTGATATGTTGGATTCAAAGATGGATTCAAACTTTACTTCTATTCTTGGACGAATTAATGAACAAGATAAGAAATTGGAAGAATTGTTTGACCTAATTACAAAGCAAAGGAGAATTGATGCTAGTGGACCAAGTGAAGTTAGCAATGCTCACATCAAGACCGTGTTGTCACGGTTTGAAACGCGCCTCGACAGTGTTTGTAAGGCCGCGGTAAGAACTCACTCTGAGTCTGTTCAAATATAGGAAGGTATGGCTAGTTTGGTTAAGTTTGGTGATGATCTTTTGCAATCTGGGAAGGAGATGAGGTCTGAGATGCAAACAATATATGAAGCAGTTAAAGCAATGACTTTGAGGATTGGTAACTTTGATACTCGGTTAACCGCTCAAGCTGCACTTCTCGACCATTGTCATGCGCGACTCGAGGACTTGGAGTACCGTACCCGTCCTAGGTCGAACCCACCGAGCCCACGATACCCTTGATCGATTTGCCCTAATCCATTCACCTTAGCCTTATCTTTTAAATCCTTGCTCACAACAAAAATCCATTCTTATGGATATTAGCTTTTTCAATTCCGCATTATTCCTTGTGTGATTTCAGTTTATTATTATTATTATTATGCTAATTAAGAACTAGATTACGTTTAATATAATATGTTTTTCATGATTATTTCTTGTCTCATAATATATTATTCTAATCGTTTTATGTTTGTTCTTATCTTTTCAATGATGCCAAGAGGGGGAATTGTTTTTATGATTTGCGACCGTCTCAAAGTTAATTCTCTCATGGCGTTCTATAGTTATAACTTTGAAGAGATCATTAGTTTCTACGCTCAACTGTTCTATAATTTGGGAAGTATTATGTTGAGGGGGAACTAGACTTAGACACAAATCATAGGAGACTTGTCATCATCAAAAAGGGGGAATTTGTTGGACCTTTAGTCCTAATTAATTGTTTTGATAATGACAGTAATGATTTGTATGTGGACTTAATATATAAACATATGCGTGTAATTGTGTGCTTAAGTTTTAATTTAGAAAGGAACAATTACAAGACGCAAGCTTGAAGTTTGGACCAAGGAGGTACAACTTCAAATATACTTGATCGATGTTTTCAAGCGTGATCAAGATTGGAAATCAACCACGAGACTCAAGATGAGAGACTTGTGAAGAGACGATTCGTGTCTCAAGATCTACGAAGATTAGTTAGTATAGGTCGTCATCCGGTAATGGTTTTACTTTGTTTGATTTAAAGGTTAATGAAGTTATGACCTAATAGACATAACTTCATTGCTAGACAAAAATGATGCGTTAATTTTTGGAAAATATATTTTTAATGGTTTATAAAAATAAGAGAGTATTTATTTGGTTGGAATTAATTAATTAGAATTTAAGTTAAATAAACTATTGGTTTGTAATACGATATTTATATCGTCATGCAACCTAGGGCTTTAACTAAATTCTATCTCGATTTGTTGCGGGCTAAAGAAGCAAGTAATGGACCGATGGAGGCCTAGAGGCCGGCCAAACCCTAGGTGGCCGAACCCTAGGTGGGCCGAGCTCTAGGAGGCCGAAACCCTAGGGTGGCCGAATCCCTAGGGAGGCCAAACTCCTTCCTTTGTTTCTTTCTTGTTCTTCAAGTTTTATATTTCCGAAATTTCCTATGCCCTAGTTCCAGAATATTCCAAACCCTAATTTACTCTACTATAAATACTCTCATTCATTCAACATTAATTGTTGACACACACATCTACAAATTTCAAAGAGAGAAAAATATTTTAAACAAAAATCATTTGAGCTTTAATTCTTATTTTCATATTTGCTTATACAAAAATCACGCATCAAATTTGTCAATCACTCGAAGAAAAATCGTTATAGGATATTAAATACACAAGGATAGTATACTCGCTCGCATAACGTGAGATTAGTATTTGTCGTTGTATTTTTCTTATTAACGTAAGAGCAACCTAGAGTATTTAGCGATACTCAATCTGAGTTATAATCATATAGTTGATTATACGAGTGGATTGGTAATTTTTGTAATCCGGAGAAAGGTACTAAAAATTATTAATCGAGAATAGTGGACGTAGGTTTCGACTTGTGAAACTGAACCACTTCAAAATCCTGTGTGTCTCTCTTTCTCTCTCTCTTTATTATTGTTATTTCGATTTTGCGTTTATTGTTAATAATTTAATTAGTTGATTTTAATCAATAAAATCAAGTAATTAATTTATATCATATATTTCGAAAAAGCGGTCATCATTTTTAATACTCAATTCACCCCCCCTTTCGTATTCGATCAATAGACTCCACAATTCAGTTATAAATTTTATTGTTCTAGTCATTGTTCTACTCATACTACTGAAAGTTGGTGTTTCACATTTATATGTATATTTTGAGTGTCTTTGTTAAAAGTTGCCTACTTTTAATTTTGCTGAAAGTTGCCTACTTTTAATCTGCTACTTCCTCCATCTCAATCATTTGTTTACCTTTGATTAAAATACTCCTCACAAATGATTGGGATGGAGGGAGTACTTTTGTTGTCTACAAGCATCAACTTCTTCGTTTTATTCATTGATCCGCTCACATCTACATTAGTTGGACGATTCTTTTGAGGCATAGTTTCTTCTCTTTTCAACTTATTGTGAATTACATAACTCTGATTCAAGTAATTGAGCAATGCTAGTCTACTTCGGCCACTGTTAATGCATGATATTAAAAGCCCCTTTCTTTGTTCAGTTTATGATAATTGGGTGCTTTTGTTCAGTTTGACAATGAGGGGATTTTGGCTTGCCCGTTCCTTTTCAAGTGATCATAATGGGAATCTCACCAACCGTGTCATTACGCTTCGGTATAGCCGTATAGGTATGTAATTATGTACTTGATCTTATGGATGATGTTGTAGACCTGGGAAGTTTCTAATCGAGTTGCTTGCTTATCTTCTGCCACTTTCATTTGACTGCATTTTTTATTTAGATAATGGAAATAAAGTAGTTCACTCAAATTATACTGTATATTTATTTGTGTAAGTTTGTGTTATGTTATTATCCTGAGTAAGTACTCGCATATTAGTCATGTGTATATAGAATTGGCTAACTTAGTTGTGATGGTGCAAAAATGAATAAGCGAGGTTCTATAGATATTGAAGTTTTAACTTTAGAAGAATTAGCAGCATGGGGACTTTGTTTTTTAAAAAGTTCCAGGCATCGCCTCAACTAAACTGATGCAATTGTTCATCAGTTGGTAAAATAGGAAGGAATAAAAGCGGTCTAGGTAAATGTATGTATACATGGAAATTGTGTTCTAAAAAAAGTTACAAGCATGAAATGCTTCCACTTAAAAGTCTCTTTGCAGAGTACCTTAATTTATGGTTTTGCTGAATGAAAGGACTTCCATATTGATGCATAATGAAAGCAAAACTGGTCATAATGCATGTGAAACTGGTCATCTTTTATGCTTGCCCATATTTATAGCATGGCTGTAGATAAATATTTGGCGTAATGTTGCTCTAATGTGGTGTTCAAGTAGGTGAAATTGGACTGAATTGAAAAGGAAGTTTGTTGGTGCTTCTTTGTTTCGGTCACAGAAGTGAGCTATTTGGCATATGACAAATATGGCAAGACTTGGAAACATGCTTTTAAGCCCTCAAAGTCTGCTCACAAAGTTGAAGACTTGAGATAATGCTTCTTTCGCTACTCTGAAGACTCGGTTGCATGATCATGATTAGGACTTTGCTAAATATTAGGCATTTAGCTTAAGTTATAGTGATATGTTTTGCTAGCCTGATATTAGTTTTAGTAGGTTGACATTTGATGCTGTAATAAATTGAAACAATGTGATGTATTTGGTATCCAAGTTTTACCATCCAACTTTTTGAATTGTAATTTATTTATTTTAAAAAAAAGTCAAAAATTCTGACAGAAATTCGGTCAGAAAAGTAAAAAATTCTGACGGAAATTCCTTCAGAAATGTCGAAATTCTGACGGATTTTACGTCAGGAAAGTCAAAGTTACGTTTACTTTCTGCAAAATCCCAGATAAGGCGTATGACGGTTTAGCCGTCAATATTCCGTCAGAAATGTGCATTACTGACGGAAAATCCGTCAGGATTGCGTTTTTCGTAATGAATCGTAGTGACATGCGTTAATGACGGATTTTCCGTCAAGAATCTGCATTTCTAACGGATAAGAGCTGTTATTGAAGGATTTTGTCCGTCAGTTTCCCTTTTTTTTTTTTGTAGTGTTGATTGTATGATATCATAATAGGTGAGGCTTTCGTAGAGGAAGCATTGTACCTTGATTTGTTGTGCTTGGATCTTGATAAGGTAGGGTTTCCATACTCAGTCGGTTGTATAATTGATTGTTAGTCATGATTGTGATTGATTGTTGATAATAAGATTACGATTATGGATTGTGATTACATTGGTTATTGTATTATTTGTGGAACCATTTTCTGGAGATGGTTCCATCCCCATATTCGCCCCTTGTGGCTCCCGTCATAAGGGGGATGTACTCATTAATGATCTGGGATTCTCTCATTGCGATGAACGGGGCTTAGGTGGCAAGGCTTCGGTCCCCACGGACGGTGTGGGTTTCCCGCTGCGATGGGAACCTGGTAGGGCTACATATGTTGTCGGTTACTGATGAATGATGGAGATTTGACGATTGATTGGTTACAGTTTGATTAGGTTGTGTTGTTGTGAGTTCTTATTTTGATTATGCAGTTGACTGACCCCATTTATTGTTTTCAAAACTGTGGTGAACCATTTGGGGATGGTGAACAGTTGGTTTAGTAGGTAACGGATGTTGATGTAGCATGCGGGTTACGGACGGGGCCGAGTCATCACCTTCCATTAGCTTGCTTCCGCTGTCACTTTAAACATTAGTTTCCTTTTGATTTCTTTTCGGAGTTGTAAACAGTTTTGGTTTGATTTCGGTTTGTATTTGTTTAAACAATATTGTACTTTTAATAAACGTTCTATTATGGTCCATTTTATATACCTTGCCTCGGGCAACCGAGATAGTAGCACTTCCATTTACGATGGTAGACCTTGGTAAGGCACTTTGGTAGATGGGGTGTTACAAAGTGGTATAGGAGCGATGATTTTAGGACCTAAAACCAATGAACAAAATGAACATATGGTGTCTAATTAAAATGAACCCGGATAGGAATTGTTTGGAGCTACCACAAAGGTATGAGAGACGTCTCGAAACCGCAATGTTACCCACACAAATTCAAGCCGGTCACTACGGGGTGTATCTTGGGGATCGGTGTATGTTTGTGTTTATATCTGAGTATGAATAGAGTGGATGCGCATGTTGTGGTTCGAGATGGTATGGCATGAATTGGATGCATATGTTGTGGAATAGTTGAGGTGATATAGAAAGGCATGATGTATGATTGGTTGTTTGTGTTTTGTTGTACATGGTTATAGAAACACGTGAATAGGCTAATGATTTATATTCATGTACTTATACTTGTTGGTTATGTTTTTTGGGGATCGTTTTTAGCATGATTCGGTCGAGCGTGTCAGGTACTCGACCTAGTAACCTGTCACTCGATCGAGTGAGGGTATCTGTGCATTTGGCAGTAGCTACTGGAATATGACCACTCGGCCGAGTAAAGGCGGTACTCAACCGACTGGGGCGTACTCGACCAAGTATGCTTTATGTGCATTTTAGATCAGCTACTGGAGTCGGAGTACTCGGCCGAGTAGTCAGCATACTCGACCGAGTAGGTCGTACTCGACCGATTACCTTCAGGAACTCGACCGAGTACCTCTTTGGCGAATGTGTTATTTGTTTTGAGCCGTAGGCTATGCGCTTATGTTTGTTTTGGTTATATCAGCTCAAAAATGCCGCCAAAGAGATCTGCCGCTTATATCCAGGCTTCTGGGATGAGCCTTGATGAGATAGCTAGAATGATCGAGCAGTAGGAGGTGCTCACTGAGGCTCTTAAGAATATTGGGAAAGGGAAAGAATCAGCGGTAGATGCATCCCGCTTGAGCACCACTATTTCCCGCTTTAACCCTACCACCTATGAGAGAACAAGCGAGCCTAAACTGCTCGACAACAGGTACCTGGAGATGGATAGTGTGTTGGAAGTGGTTCATTATCCGGCGGATATGATGGTGGAACAGGCTGCGTTCTATCTGAGAGTTGAGGCTGGGGTATGGTGGCACAATGAGAGGGAAGGAGCACGGGCATATTATAGGAATTTGGGGCAACCTGCAATTCCTTGGGCAGGGTTTAAGAGAGCGATGAGGGACCACTTCGTTCCAGAGCACATCCGTAGCAAGTTGATGGCGAAGTTTGATACTTTTGCTATGACTGACAACATGACCGTGACTGAGTACTATCAGAGTGTAACACCCCTATACACTTAGGTGCCTTACCAAAACCACCTGGCGCATAACAACGCTACCATCTCGGTTACCCGAGGCATAGTAATCAAAAGTGACCATCAAGAAACATAACACTACAAGAAAAACGCGGGAAACTGAAGGAAAAATAAAGCCCATACTGACGGCCTTTCCGTCGGTATTTCAATTTCCTGACGGAAATTTCGTCAGGAATCAGGGTCAGCTTATTTCGTCAGTAAAATACCTGTACTGACGGAATTTCCGTCAGTCTTCCATAAAACTGACGGATCTTTGACGGAAAATCCGTCTTTATTTATAGGTCAATAGTGACGGAATTTCCGTCAGTGTTTCTCATTACTGACGGAATTTCCGTCAGTGGTGTCTGACACGTGGCATTCCACGTAAGTTTCTGAAATCAAATTAACAGAGGGTAGTGACAGATTTTCCGTCAATATTTTCTTTTTACTGACGGAATTTCCGTCAGTGTCTAGACACGTGGCACATTTATGTTAATTCTGGGAAAATGATGGAGAAAAACAGTGACGGAAATTCCGTCGGTAAAAAGAAAATACTGACGGAATTTCCGTCAGATTTATTAAAAAACAGGAGAGGATACGACGACTGCTCGCCCCCACCCACGATCGTTTTTGCATCGTTTCAAATACGGCTGACTGCTGCCCCCACGATGCCTATTTGCATCGTTTCCAATATAAACAAAACCTGCAAAACACATCCAATCGTCGACCGCCAAGCGGGAATCCATTTTCACGTCGACCGCTAATGCGGGAATCAATAGACAACAAAAGAGAAGGGGACGCAAATTGTTTTACATAAAAACATAGTCAAATTTGTACATTGTCTTACAAATTAAACAGAGAATTGTTTTACCATGTCTTTCATACTTACTAGACGACAATACTAACTAAACTAAAGTTCTAACCTAAAGGCTCTAACCTAAAGGCTCTAACTTAAAGGCTCTAAGTGTTTATAGGGTCAATAAAACTACCACCAATACCTCCAAACCCGTCATCACCACCCCTAAAGTCATCCCGTCTATGTGGAGTAAATTGTGAACACGTGTTTGGGGGTTGAGATGCTTGCAAATCAGCCCAAGCCTTTCTCATTGCCGCCATTTCTTGACTGTTCACGAACTTTGTCTTTCAAGAGCAACTCGAGCGGATCGCTCATCATTCATTTGGGTGGAAAGTCAGAAATCATGCTAGGAGCATAAGATAAAGACCGTCGGCCAGCTTTGTTAGGAGGAAGATCATACCATATTTGGGCCCCTGTATCTCCCGTCCCAAACATCCGGTTCTTCTCGTCAAATCCTCCTACAGACCTTGTAGTAGGCTGAATCTCGTCGGAGACTGTCCAGTGGCAATGGCTGGCTCATCTCTCTTGGAAATCACGCTTAAAAAATAGAAAATCGTCAGAAATGATATATATATACTTATCTTTATAAGAAAGAGATTATCGTTCTTTGTAATAAAAATAAATATTAAATTAAATTCAAGAATTTACCTCAATATCAGCCGCTCGAGGGTTAACCCACTCGCCCTTCTTATTTTTCTTTGTCTTCATGAACATCTTGTGGGGGGTGGTCTCTTGACCCTGAAATTATTATGGAAACAAGTAAAATCAAGTATATTTTTGTCAATCATATATATTAACCACTTTTTAAAAGCAATATAAACAATACTTACCAATTCCTTGAAAGCATCGGAGCAACTCTTCCGACCAAGAGTGTGGGTGCCCAATGCTTTCCCATCTTTCCCACCCGACTTCCTATTTACCGTGTTGATTTTCGAATGTTTGACAAAAGTAGCATCATTTGGCCTATTCCTAAGGTTCTCCAACCAAGAAGCAGGCACCCACTTTGGCGGTTTCTTGTTATATTTTAGTCCATTGATAAGAGTGGTAATCCGCCTCGTTACCCTCGCCTGCCGCTCAGGAATAGGATCATACCCAGGATCGATGGATCTTACATGAGTCTGTTTCAAAAACATGTGTGAAATTAGTTATATAAAACTTTGGAAAATTCTTATAAACTTAAGAAAATTATTATAAACTTAAGAAAATTATTATTGAAAAACATAATTACCGCAAAGTAATTCCACATCTTCCGACGCTGTGCGTTACTCGCTTCACCCCACCTAGTGAAGTACTCATCTCCTGTGTTACAGGTGAACGACCAAGTAACATATTTCTTGATTGGTTCGTCATCCCACCTGAAAAACACATAAATATTTGAAATTAAAACTGTAAATGTTAAGTTTTTTAAAAATTAAAAAATTAACATAAACTTACCAAAAATGATCTGGCCGAGCACGGGCCTCTGAGAGAATCACCTGCATGTTCTCCTGTCTATCTGTTGGAGGATCAGGATTTTCCTCATTCTCAACCTCGTCGTCCTCCCGATTACGTTGAGATGCATTTGCCTTACTATTGCTCCCAATCATACGGCGAAAAATGTTCGGCATAATCACTGCATGTTAACAATTCAAATCGTTAGTTCAAAACAACCATTTCTGCAGGGTATATATAAACAATAATCTAATTTTTAACAATAAAATTAAATATCTATCTTAAGTCAACATACATACATTAAAAAAAAAATTATAACTAATAATCTAAATTAACAACATACATTAACAACATACATCCGTCACAACATTGGCTTCTATCCTAAGTCAACATGCATCAACACCAACCCTTTTTCAACAACAATTAAAACAATAACTAATAATCTAAATTAATTAAACTAATTAAAAAAATTAAAAGGAGTAATACCTAATTAACTTGACAAAAAAAAATGAAAAAGAAAGGGCAGTGGCGGCTGCGGCTGGCGGAGGCGGCGGCCTACTATTAACAAAAAAAAAAAGATAAATAAGAAAAGGAGAAGGAAAAGGATGAAGGAAAAGGAAAAAGATAAAGGAAATAGAAAAAAAAGATAAAGTTAATTACCTTATAGTGATGACGACGGCGTGGTGGTGTTGGTGGTGGTGGTGGTGGCGTCGGAAGTGGAGGAGGGTGGTGGTGGTGTCGGGTTTTAAGGAGGTAAGGGTTAAGGCGATTTTAATTGATTTGGGGGAATTTTGGTAAAGTGAAGGAGAAACTCTTCGCGTGTTTCAGATAATAGAAACCTCTGACGGAAATTCCGTCGATTATTGTCAAAATACTGACGGAAAATCCGTCAGTTTTTCATTTAACTGACGGAAAATCCGTCATACGTTCACTTTATCAGAAAATAATGCAAGTGACTGTGCACGTCAGTTAAAGTAGAAATCCTGACGGAATATCCGTCAGTTTTTTCACAATTCTGACGGAATATCCGTCAGTAGAACAATTATTGTGACACCCTGTCACACACTAATATCAACTAATAATTGACCCACTGACGGATATTCTGTCAGTATTGTGAAAAATTGACGGATATTCCGTCAGGAGGCTAAAGTGATTTCCAGCTGTACTCCAATTTAACGTGTAAAGCCCACTGACGGAAAATCCGTCAGTATTAAGAGATTACTGACGGAATTTCCGTCACAGTTTTTTTGGCGCCTTTGACTTGGTCAACGCGCCAATAGATACTGACGGGATATCCGTCAGGAAACTTTACTGACGGAAATTCCGTCACAAATCCGTCAGTAACCCGTGTTTTCTGACGGCATCTTTTTTCCGTCGGTAGGGCCGTCACTAACCCGCGTTTTTCTTGTAGTGTAATGAAGTATAGAGTTTAAAGTGATTACATCAAAACCAACTGTAAAATAAGATACAACTGCTCCAAAACCAAAATCCAACTAAAGTAACAAATGTCATGATAAAACAGTGGATGACTACGACCCTGACATGTGGTGACTCCATCCCCAGCTAATCCCGCGCGCATCCAAGATATACCTGCTAAACAACTGCTCACCATCCCCGAATGGATCACCACAGTTTTCAAAACATTTAACGGGGTTAGTTATTGCATAAACAATATAAGACAATACAACAGACAGTTACACAAACACAAACCTCTAACACCGTCACATCACCAATCATCTGACCACACACTAGAGTGTGTAGTTCTGCCTGAATATCCACTGTAACAGATATTCCACACCGCCAGTGGGGGACCACAGCCGTTCCCACCTATGCCCCGCTCATCTCCATCAAGCGAATAACCCATTTTCCTTAATGTGCACATCCCCCTTGTGATGGGAACCACAAGGGGGGAATTAAGGGCGTGAAGCCACTCCCATAAGTGACTCCACTCAGCCGAGGGCGCACCTCACAAACCACAGACAAACAACAACCAACCACAATACCAATGTAAACAATGCCAAAAACCGGTTACGATATAATCAACATGCCAATCAACCAAACAACCATCTTATAACATTTATACATTAACTGAGTAGGGAAACCCTGCCTAAAATGAAATCACCAATTATCAAACACAAGCAGCGGATCAAAAGTCTTCCTCTATGAAATCACCTCCTAGAATCAAATAACCATATAATTACAATGTATAGCATCAACAATCCCAATAATCCCCAATTCACCCAGTTAGGGTTTAAACAATATTAACGAATTGATATATCAATGGTACAAAGATCTTAACCACAACACGACAATCTCAACGGTATAAAGAACTCCGAAATCCGACAACCCTAACCCTTTGATTTGATAGCAATGCGAGCAGAGAAACTGATGTTATCTGTTTTCTTTTGTAAAAAGTTTAGAAATAGGTGTAAAAGGTAAAAGAACTGACAAATTCCCTTTATATAACTTTTCACGCGTTCCTATCAAACCCGGTCGAAAACTCGTATAACCCGACATACTCGATCGAGTAACAAATGTACTCGATCGAATACCGCCTACTCGATCGAGTTGCCCTTACTCGATCGAGTACCCATCAGGCAGAACGTAGTCCAAAATACAAAACTAACTTACTTGACAGAGTAAACCCTACTCGATAGAGTACCCAACAGCTCATAAATATGAGGTATTACAATATTCCCTCCTTAAAATGAACTTCGTCCCCGAAGTTCGAACCCATACTGAAAAACAAACTTGCTAACTCAACTATAAAACAACGACACAACTAAAACTCAAAAACAAAACTTAAACACAACTCATTATGACTCATAACAAACACTAACTTCACCAAAACTGACCAAAAACAGTACCAAAACCTTATGCGATCATCTCCTACCCCCTTAAAAGAAACATGGTTACGTCCCCGTAACCACACATACCTGATCAAAAAGAGACGGGCAGCGTTCCTTCATAGCTTCCTCCGCCTCCCAAGTTGGTTCCTCAACGTTGTGATTGGACCATAAAACCTTTAGCAACACTGTCTCCCCAGTTCTAGTCTTGCGAACCTTGCGATCTAGGATCTCTTTTGGCACTTCAAGGTAAGACAAGGATTCATCCAACTCAATGTTCTCAACCTCTAGCACATGAGAAGGGTCACTCACGTATTTCCGTAGTTGAGACAGAGGAAACACATTATATACACGATCCAAAGCTGGTGGCAAAGCTAACTGATAAGCAACCTCTACCACACGATCCAAAATCTCATAAGGGCCAATGAACTTTTGGCTTAACTTCCCTTTCTTACCAAATCGCATCACCCCACGCATAGGTGACACTTTCAAAAGAACCTTGTCCCCAACTTGGAACTCAATGTCCCGACGATGTAAGTACACATAACTCTTTTGTCGATCTTGTGCCGCTTTCATCTTTTACCGAATCAACTTCACATGTTCCACCATATCCTGTACCATCTGTGGACCTAAAATCACTGCCTCAGCACTGTCATCCCAGCAAATCAGACTCCTGCATCTCCTCCCATAAAAAGCCTCAAATGGAGCCATCCCAATACTCGTATGGTAGCTGTTGTTGTAAGAAAACTCAATCAGATCCAACCTATCTTCCTAGCTACCACCAAACTCCATCATACAAGCCCTCAACATGTCTTCCGAGGTCTTGATTGTTCTCTCTGTCTGCCCATCTGTTGCAGGATGAAATGCAGTTCTCATCTTCAAGGTAGTCCTATCAATTCTTGCAACTCTAGCCAAAATCGAGAAATTAACCTCGCATCTCGATCTGACATAATGTCCTTTGGCACTCCATATAACCTCACTACATGCTTCCTTTAGACATTTGACAACTGCACCTTACTCCACGTATCTTTCATGGGAATAAAATGAGCTGACTTGGTCAAACGATCAACGATCACCCATATCATGTTATTACCTTGCTGACTCCTTGGTAACCCCACAACGAAATTCATGAAAATAGATTCCCATTTCCACTCAGGTACCTCAAGAGACTGAATCTTACCTTGTGGTCTTCGCTTCTCCCCTTTGACTCTCTGGTAAGACAAACATCTAGCCACGAACTCAGCTGTCTCCCTCTTCATCCCAGGCCACAAAAATGTGTTCTTAATATCCCTATAAAGCTTGTCACCACCTGGATGCACTGAGTACGGTGTGCAATGAGCCTCTGTCATGATTATATTTTTCAACTCCTTATCTTTAGGTACACACCATCTCCCATCAAACCGAACACTCTCATCAGAATGAATAGAGAACCGAGACACTGTCACCTTCTCTATTCCAGCTCTCCACTCCTGAATCTTGGGATCAAGAGCGTGTTTAGTGCGAATATCATCATAAAGACCCGGTTGAACTGTCAAATCTCCCCTAGCATCCCCCTTCTGGATCACATTCCCATCTTGGTCACTCCATCTTTTAGCCTCATTAGTGACATAGCTTTGCATAGAGAATGCACACTCTTCCTGCTCAACGCGTCGACCACCATATTAGCCTTCCGTTCATGGTATATAATATCCATGTCATAGTCTCCTATGAGCTCCATCCATCTCCTCTGTCTTATTATCAACTCCTTCTGAGTAAAGATGTACTTTAAACTCTTGTGATCAGCAAACACCTTAAAGGTTTCCCCATATAGATAGTGTCTCCAAATCTTGAGAGCAAACACAACTACACCCAACTCTAGATCGTGCGTCGAATATTTCTCCTCATAAGACTTCAATTGCCAAGAATCATAGGCAATGACTTTCCCGTTTTGCATCAACACACAACGCAACCCGTTCTTCGAAGCATCTGTATACACCTCGAAGTTCTCACTCCCTTCAGGTAAAGCTAAGATTGGAGCTATGGTCAAACGCTCCTTTAATGTTTGGAACTCCGTCTCACAACTTTCATCCCAATGAAACCTGTTCTCTTTCCTCATCAACGTTGTCATAAGTCTGGCAATATTAGAAAAGTCTTTCACGAACCGTCGATATTACCCTGCCAAACCCAAGAAACTCCTGATCTCGGCCACATTATTTAGTGCCTCCCAGTTAGACACCGCCTCAATCTTGCAAGGATCCACAGCTACACCCTCTTTAGAGATCACATGGCTCCGTAAAGCCACTTTCTCTAACCAGAACTCACACTTAGACAACTTACCATACAATTGCTTGTCACGGAGAGTTTGCAACACCAATCTTAAATGCTCCTCATGCTCCTCTGTAGTCTTGGAATAGACTAAGATGTCATCTATAAACACCACCACAAACTGATCCAAGTACTGGCTGAAAACCCGGTTCATCAGATCCATAAACACTGTTGGCGCATTAGTCAACCCAAACGGCATCACCACGTACTCATAGTGACCATACCTAGATCGAAAAACTGCCTTTCGTATGACTTCATCCCAAATCCTCACCTTATGCTACTCTGAACTTAGATCAATCTTCAAAAAGACACCTGCTTCACTCAACTGATAAAAAAGATCATATATCCTTGGTAAAGGATACCTATTCATCACGGTAACATGGTTTAGCTCTCGGTAGTCTATACACAGCCTCAAACTCCCATCTTTCTTCTTCACAAACAAAACTCGTGCACCCCACGACGATACACTAGATCTAATGTATCCCTTGTCCACCAACTCATTCAACTGTTTCTTTAGCTCCTCCAACTCCTTAGGATCCATGCGGTACGGGACCTTAGAGATCGGTCTCGTCCCTGGTTTCAACTCCACACTGAAATCGATCTCCCTCTTTGATGCTAAACCTGGTATCTCATATGGAAAAACATCTGGAAACTCTCCCACCACTAGTATCTCAGCTACTGTCGGTTCTACCATACTAGTATCTTTTACATGACATAGGATCAAAGGACACCCCTTCCTCAAGTAAGACTTCAATGTCACCGCTGCAATTACTTTGACTGTGGATTTGATAACAAACCCACGATAAGACACACTAGCTCTCTTAGGACCTCTCAAAGAAACTTTCTTTTGGCGACAGACTATTCTAGCCTTATACATACCCAACCAGTCCATCCCGACTATCATATCAAAACCATCCATAGGAAACTCCAACAAGTCAACTGGAAGATCAACTTGCCTAATAACCATGGACACCCCTCTATACAGTTTCCCACAAGACACTGACTCACCTGACGGTATAAAAACCTCATCTTTTACAGACTCAAACTTTCTCAAACCCATAGACCTAGAATGACTTGGCGATACAAATGAGTTTGATGCCCCCGACTCAAATAAAACAAAGGTAGAAACGTTGTTAACAAGAAACGTACCGGTGATCACGTGTGCATCATCCTCAGCAGCTTGCTTGTCTATCATAAACAGTTTGCCACTGTACTTTTGACCTCCCCCTTGCATGGTACTAGCTGAAGTAGAAGGCTTGGTATCTGACCCCTGATTGTGTTTAGCCGCCGGTTTCTGATAAGAATTACCGCCATTGCGGTTGAATCCACCGTTGTTGTTACTCAGCCCTCCTTGGTTGTTCCATGACCCAGCTGGTCGATTGCTAGCATAGCTCTGCGTCGGTCCCTGTGAAAAGCTCCCCTAAGACTGTCTCTGAATGCCTCTCCCCACTACACTAGTACACTCATGCCTCTTGTGACCCACACCGCCACAGTTGAAACACGAGATACCCCAGCTGCTGCTACTACCACGACCACGCCCATAAGAAGATCCTCCACTAAAGCCCGACCTAGAAGAATAAGCCCTGGCCTGATTGTGGTTACCCCTGTTGTAGCTAGATTGGGCACCACCATCGCTCTCAGCCTTCCTCTACTCCGAGCCCTTCTCTTTGTTTTCTTGGCCATCTCGACCAACCTCTCAGCCCGTCCATCCCTCTCATAAGCCTCCTTCACATCGGTAAGAGTCCCCGCCGGTAGCTTCTCCATAATCTGATAAGTCAACCCTTTCTCAAAGCGAAGTGCTAAATTCTCCTGATTTAGCCCCATATCCTCAGCATATCTTGCCTTTTCGTTGAACTTATGATAGTACTCTATCACCGTCATATACCCGGTCATCTTGAAGGAATCAAACTCATCACGTTGTTTGCTGCGAACATGCTCTAGAATGAACTCATGTCTCATAGCCCTCTTGAACTCAGACCACGGGATTGCAGTCTTACTCTACTTCCTATAGATGTCCAAAGCACTGTCCTTCACCTTATCCCACCATTTCCCAGCTGAACCTCTTAGGTAAAACACAGCTTGTTCCAGCTTAAACTCTTTCGGACAATGTACCACTCCTAGGATATTCTCCATCTCACGATGTCAATTGCCGAGCAAAATCGGTGCACCTGTACCCACATAGGTAGTGGGGTTGAAGCGAGATATCGTAACTCACCTTGGCAAAGTCTACCCCTGCCTCCTAATATTTCCCTATCTTCTTGAGGTTTTCAGTTAGCGCGTCTTGATGCTCAAGCATCTTGGCAATATACTCAACACTCATCTACGGAGCCCTAACGTACAAAGCTTATCTCTTTGGCGGCATATCTTTGAGATATAAAAGGGAGATAAACGTAAGCACATAGCCTATGGCTCAAAGCAAATATGACCTGCAACAGGACTTACTCGATCGAGTAACCACACATACTCGATCGAGTAGAAGTCACTCGATCGACTAAGCCACATACTCGATCGAGTACCCCAACTCCAGAACCTGCCCAGAACTGACACAAAACATACTCGGTCGAGCTACATGCGTACTCGGTCGAGTACCAGACACTTGATCGAGTACTTCTCTCACTCGATCGAGTAGCACGACTCCAGTAGCTACTGCCCAACGTATACATATACCCACTCGATCGAGCTCAGCATACTCGATCGAGTCCACCCTACTCGATCGAGTTCCCCCCACTTGATCGAGTCATGCTCACGATACTACACTACCCGCATGCCTTTAAACTTTCCGTAAAACAGAATCATAATTACACATCGCAACTCTTATTCACATGTTATTAATGCCACAACATTATGAATTCAGTTTCGTCACATAAACATGCTTAAATCATAAATCATATTATCATGCAACAATTACTTAATCTTTTTCCACCAATTCATCCATTATACACTTCATCCAACATATGCATATGAAATAACAGTAAAAAAGTAGCAATTCCCTGACACCCCATAATGACGTTCAAAGTTGTAGGGCGAGTTCGTGACTTTAGGATGTCTCCCAAGCCTTTGCATTAGCTCCTAACAACTCCTACCCGGGTTGATTTTAATTTGACTCTCTACATTCATTGGGTTCATTAGTTACAGGTTCTAAAATCGTTGCTCTGATACCACTTTGTAACACCCCCATACACCAAGGTGCCTTACCAAGACCACTTGGCGCATGAGAACGCTACCATATCTGTTACCCGAGGCATAGTAATCAAAAGTGACTATCAAGAAACATAATTAAGTATAGAGTTTAAAGTGATTACATCAAAACCAACTGTAAAATAAGATACAACTGTTCCAAAACCAAAATCCAACTAAAGTAAAAAAATGATGATAAAACAGCGGAAGACTACGACCCTGACACGTGGTGACTCCATCCCCAGCTAATCCCGCGCTCAACAAGATATACCTTCTAAACAACTACTCACCATCCCCGAATGGATCACCACAGTTTTCAAAACATTTAACGGGGTCAGACAATACAACAGACGTTACACAAACACAATCCTCCAACACCGTCACATCACCAATCATCCGATCACACACTAAAGTGTGTAGCCTTGCCAGAATATCTATCACAACAGATATTCCACACTTCCAGTGAGGGACCGTAGTCGTTGTTACATAATTCCCACTCATCTCCATCGAGCGAATAACCCATGTTCCTTAATGTGCACATCCCCTTTATAACGGAAACCACAAGGGGAGAATCAAGGGCATGAAGCCACTCCCGCAAGTGACTCCACTCAGCCGAGGGTGCACCTCGCAAACCACAGACAAACCAAAACCAACCACAATACCAATGTAAACAATGCAAAAAACCAATTACGATATAATCAACATGCCAATCAACCAATCAACCATCTTATAACATTTATACAATAACTGATTAGGGAAACCCTACCTAAAATGAAATCACCAACTATCAAACACAAGCAGCGGATCAAAAGCCTTCCTCTACAAAAGAACCTCCTATAATCAAATAACCATATAAAGACAATATATAACATCAATAATCCCAATAATCCCCAGTTCACCCAATTAGGGTTTAAACAATATTAACGCATTTATATAAAAACGGTACAAGGATCTTACCCACAACACGGCGATCTCAACGGTATAAAGAACTCTAGAATCCAACAACCCTAGCACTTTGATTTGATAGGAATACGAGAAGAGAAACTGACGTTGGTTGTTTTCTTTTGTAAAAATTTTAGAAATAAGAGTAAAAGGTAAAAGAACTGACGAATTCACTTTATATAAATTTTCACGCGTTGATATCAAACCCGACCAAAAACTCGTATAACCCGACATACTCGATCGAGTAACTAAGGTACTCGATCGAGTACCGCCTACTCGTTCAAGTTGCCCTTACTCGATCGAGTACCCATCAGGCAGAAAGTACTCCAGAATGCAAAACTAACTTACTCGACAAAATAAGCCCTACTTGATAGAGTACCCAACAACTCATAAATCCGAGGTATTACACAGAGGTTCAATGAACTGTCGCGCTTTGCGAAGGACATGCAGCTGAGTTAACAGAGTCTGGCTCTCCATTTTTAGAGAGGGCTAACACTAAAGATTATGGTGAAGCTACCAGTTGGGGTGATTTCTGATTTAAAAAAGTCTATGAGAGAGTAGGGCACGCAGAGAGGTTTGTTGATATGGCCAAGGACGCCAAGGAAAAGGGAAGTGAGAAGATGAAGGCTGAGAATGAGGGTTGTAACCAATGAAGTTACAAGCATGGTAACCACAACCAGGCTAGAACTTATTCTGGAGGGTCTAGCTTTAGTTGGGGATCTCGTGCGTGGGGAAAAGTTGGTCGGAGTACGAGCGATAACTCTACCTTGCTATGTTTCAACTGTGGCGGGACAAGTCACAAACGGTTCGAGTGTACGAGTGTTATTAGAGGGGGAGGTGGATTTCCAAGATCTTATCTGGGGAACTATTTGCAAACTCTGAGCCAGAGTTTGGCAAGTAGTAGGCCAGCTGAGTCATGAAAAAATCAGGGAGGTCAGGGCAACAACAACGGTGGCTATAACCGCAACAATCGTGGATCCTATCAACGCCCGAATCACAGTGTGACACAGAATTCGGTAGCTAAGCCTACTATATCAGCGACTACGGTCCAAGAGGGAGGTCAGAAGAACAGTGGCAAACTCTTTATAATTGATAAACAAGCAGCTGAGGATGAAGCCACTACAATAATGCATACTTTTAGTGGCATTTATCTAGTGGCAAAAAATAAAATGTCACCTTTATTATACTTTAATGGCATTTAATCTAACAAATAATCTATATGCCACCATACCCTACATTTGGGTTTTTCACGCGCACATAAAATTCCTTACCACCTTTCTTTTCACCCAATTTATTTCACTTATACAATTCATAAAAGCCGCAAAGACATTTAAAAATTGATTTACTCCTCCTAAGTACACAGGTTTCCTCTTCTCCTAAAATTAATTTACTCTTCCTAAATACACATAAATCCTAACTTCATCAACTGGCGCTTTCATCCACATCCACTAGTTTGCTCTCCTCTTTTACTTCGTCTTTTTTAATCATCAATTCTGCCATCTATTTTCCTATCTAATAAATTTAAGAGTAACATTTTTGTTAGATTTCATTTGTTGCATTTTAATTTTTGTCAATTTCTACTTCATATGATCGGTGCTTTCATTTTGATGATGATTGACTATACTAAATGAGGGAAAAGACGACAGTAAATGAGTTGATTTGTTTTCCTAATTCTAGTTTGGTGGTAATTCTAGATAGATAGTACCCTTTGTAAATTCCCATATATTTTTTTAACACCAAAATAAGCTTAAGACGGTAGAGTAGAAACAATGATTATAATTTTTTTAAGACCAAAATAAGAATGAAAGAATGGCACGGTAGAGTACAAACATTGATACAATTTTTTTAAAGACTACACTATCCGTCTTAGCTTAAGACGGTCAAGTATTATAGATGAGATAAAAACAATAATGTATAAGGGATAACAAAATGTTTGTCCTATGTATAAAGTGAGTGTATATTTGACTCGTTTTAATCTTAAGACAGATATACCCATTTTAAGAGAGACTTACACTTATTTATTACGTACGAGTGGCCAAAACCATGTCGTACCACAAACTATGATTTAAATTTGTTGAAATTTGTTACACTTTTAAATTTGTTTGATATTTGTATGTTTGTTTTTGTTTTTGTTGGGGGAATGAATTGGTAATGGGAGATGCCATTATCTATTGAACAGTGCTATGTGTAAGAGGATGCTTGCATATGTTTTCTTCTATTTTTGCATTATACAACGTTTATAGCTGTATTATGTGTCCATTCTCAAAATTGATAAATGTAATTTGAAACCTTGTTGTGCTTTGTTTGATACTTGTTTAAGGCTTCAAAAAATTGAAGTGGTATAATTTGTATAATTTGATACTTGTTTAATGCATTATAAGTAAATAATGTCAAGCATATTTGTCACTTCTTATAAATGTATTTGCTGGTTTTCTTCATTTGTTTCCACATACATGTACATCACTTCTGATATAAATGTGTTGCTGATGTTTTCATCTGTTTTGAATGTGTCCACTGGGTTTACTCTCTTAAGGTGTTTCACAACGATTTCGATGGTGACATAAATGACCTCGTACCGTAAATGTCCAAATTGTTGGTGATGATATTACATCTGTTCAGACCCCACGACCATCACCTGACTCTCTTCAAGTTCCCGAAAATGAAGCTTACCGGCGTCATGTCGATTATAATAGTGAAGGGTTTTTTGTAGACACGACTCTTGAAGGTGTGAATGTTAAAGGTAAGAGGACCCTTTCTTCATTACCAATTTAGTTGTTATACTTATTTAAATATTAAAAGTTCTGAAGTGTGCTGGCATTGATTTAAAAAGTAAGGAATTTAAGACGTCTTAACTAAGACGGTCTTGTGCAACTTAAGACATCTTAAGTTAATAGGATCTTGAGCAAGAGATATTGCTAAATAATCTGCCTTATAATGTGAAATGGTAATCAACAACTTTTCACCAATTAAAACGGTGACTAGTATAAGCAAGTAGTATAACCAGCTAGACAATAAAAAAGGAAGGTAAATAACGATAGATGTAACTCTCAACGTCTCTTAATTGGCCGCTTAATGATATGATAGTAAGTTAGTTACACTATGTATCTTTTCCTTGTCATTTTAACAGAAATAATCCACCATGTATTCGTACTTTGCATTTGTGTATGCGCAATTTTTTTTTTATTTCATATGTATATAAAATATCACCATTGAGCTGATTTATCGTGTTTTTGGTTTGTGAAGGATGCTGCTTTTGAAGGATACAATTGGCGAGTTTGGCCACGTCATACATCATGTGTGTGTACTTCGCAATTGTTCTATGTTTTGGTACACTGGTCAGTGTGCGGAGGAATATACTGGTCGGTCTATCACAATAAAGAATGTTGCGAGCTATGACTGTAAGCATAAGTAAGGTAGCGCCGTCTGACCTCCATTGATGCTGACAAATTGCATAAGCTTTGGTAGAAGGATGTATGACATTTTGCCCAAGCCGGAAGGTCGGAATATAGCTGAGGGATGTATGTCATTTTGGTTATGACAAAGCCTTATTATAGTGAAAGTAGAAGTAATGGATGTACTGCGGAATCCCGGCCCAAAATTGAAGCTTTTGTGAATGTTCCAATAGCGATGACTCAAACAATTTTGACTTTTACTTGATACCAATTTATGCTTAGGTTATCTTTTGATTAGGTGTTAATGGATTGAATTGATATTGATTTCAGCCTTTTGGAATGACAATTTTTATTTTCAATATTATATATTATATTATTTTATATATTTTGTCCATTTTTTTAAGTTTTATTTAATACAAAAAAAAAACAAATAGCGAGAAAGCTTTAAAAAATAATTTCACGCGTATCAATGAAATAAAAGTCGTATTAAAGGAAAAAGAAAAATGATGAATCTCAAAATCTATAAAAAGAGCTTAGATGGCGTTTATTTAGTCTTTCACTGGCATATACAATAAATGCCACCAGGACCCTTTAGCGACATTGGATCTAGCAACATTTGCACAAACGCTGCTATTGGTTTTCGCGGCATTTACTTATGCTGGAATAAGCCACATTAAATGCCGCTATAGATATACTATGTTGTAGTGAGCAAGTTGTCACTAGTATTTTTCTTGTTAATCATAAACCGACTTTCGTTTTGTTTGATTTGGAGGCAACCCATTCTTTTGTGTTTAGAGGTCATGACTTAACCATGGGTTTGGGAGATTGTGAGTTGGTAAAAGACAATATGTTTATACCATCTGGGGAGTCGATGTCTTGTCATAAGTTGTACAAAGGGGTGTCAATGGTGGTTGGGCAAGTAGACTTACCAGTTAATTTACTTGAGTTTCCTAGGGATGAGTTTGAAGTCAGAGTCGGGATGGATTGGTTGGGTAAGTATGAGGCCAAGATAGACTGTCGTCAGAAGAAGGTGTCCTTAAAGGTTCCTAAGGGAGATAGAGTGTCATATCGGGGATTTGCTATAAAACTCAAGGTGAAAATGATTGCAGCTATGACTTTAAAGTCCTGTTTGAGGAAGGGGTGTCCTGTTATCCTTTGCCATGTGAGAGATACTCGGGTGGAGGAGCCGCCAACAGGATAGATACCAGTGGTAAGTGAGTTCGATGATGTCTTTCCGGAAGATATACCAGGGTTACCTCCTAAGAGGGACATTGATTTCAGTGTTAAGCTTAAACCGGGGACGGAACCTATATCTAAGCCTCCGTACCGTATGGGACCAACAGAGTTGGAAGAGTTAAAGAAGCACCTGAATGAGTTGTTGGATAAGGGGTACATTTCACCTAGTGTATCGCCTTTGGGTGCGCCAATTCCATTCTTGAAAAATAAGGACGGTAGTATGAGCTTGTGCATCGACTACAGAGAGCTAAACCATATTACGGTGAATAACAAGTATCCTTTGCCGACGATTGATGATCTTTTTGACCAGTTGAGTGGAGCCGGGGTCTTTTCAATAATTTATCTGAGGTCAGGTTATCACCAGTTTGGGATTGCGGATGAAAACAATCCTAAGACAACCTTTCGGTCGCGGTATGGTCACTATGAGTATGTGGTGATGCCTTTCTGGTTGACTAATGCACCGGCGGTGTTCATGGATCTTATGAATCGGATCTTTAATCCGTTCTTAGACACGTTTGTGGTGGGTTTCATTGATGACATCTTAGTCTATTCTAAGATTAAGGAAGAGCACGAGGAGCATTTAAGGTTGGTACTGCAGACTTTGCTAGATAATCAGATATATTGTAGCACCCGTGAATTTCCCATTTTGACGTTTAAAACTTATTAAACTGTTTGGCTACTTTATTTTATATTTTTGAATTATTCAATTTAATTAATTTTATGTCAAACACGATTTTTATTAACGTATTATATAAAAGCTCATTTTTATAAAAATACGTATTATTAAATTATATTCTTGAGGCATAATTTATATAAGAATAAATGTATACATATTTTTAGTCAGACAGTAATAATAGTGACAGTAGTAATAATAATTCCCGTCTTAACTTCCGTCTAGCTATAAACCGTCACATTTTCGCTTGTGAGACTAATCTTTTCTCGACCTATCCTATTTTGACAACCATTCACCTACCCTCTTACACCCTACCTCTAAATATCTCTTTTATATATTATTACATATTTTATATATAATTCCTTTTATTATTATATTATAAAATATTATTATTATTATTAATACTAATATGTTGTTGTGGTTCTCATAAAGCCGTGACCCACCCCACCCTTTATTCCTTCTTTTTCTTTCTTTAAAACGTAGCAGCAACAAACAAAACACAGAGACCGTACGCCATTTTAGTCGACACCTTCAACCTCCATTTTCTCCCTCATTTCTCAACCTTTGCCTCTAATTTTTACACCATTAGCTTCCCCTTTCCTTCCTCATTCTTTTAAGGTAAGAAAGTTGCAATCTTGTGTGACTTCCGTTTTTAACCCATCTTATTAAGTTTCGGTTTTACCTCATCCTTTCGTGTTATTGCTCCTTTTGGAAGGTTTCGAAGACCCGGTGGAATACTCAAGCTTTGGGGGCCATTTATTCGAAGTTATAAGGTAACGGTGATAGGTTACTCGACAATGAGTCGATATTCCACCCCTTCAACTCGATTTTTATACTCCTTTGTCGTAAAGTTTTAATCTTTTTGTGTTTCCTCCTGTGTGGAGTTAATTTCGTGGAGTTTGGGGTCAGTTTATTCGAGTTTTAACCGTTCCCATGGCTTAACCTTCATGAGTTTATCGTCCTAGAAACCCGAATGTTGCTTGTTGTCTCTTCGAGGAACCGTGTACTCTTCTGGCTGCTTTTCCGGATTTTTTTTATTGGGCATTAATATGGTGAACATGATAAGGGTTGTTCAAGTTTTCGTCATGCTCATTCCCATCTTAGCCTAGGCTTCAACTTCCGTCTTGAGTTGGGACAAAATGGCGGCTGGAACTCTGTTTGTACCGTGACTAGTACTGCATATTCCTCTGTTTGGGAATGGTTGTATTGCATCCTTCAGACTGTTTTAGGACAGTCGAAATGGAGGTCGCATGGGGCCTGTGTTGTGCTCGGTTTTTATGCGTCTTATGGTTCTGTTTTGGCCTGGTTTTGAGTCGGGTTACGGAATAGGGTGAAGGGTGATTGTGAGGGCGGTTGTTGGTGGATTGAATGGTGGCCGTTTTGGGTAGTTGCCGGGTTTGTTTGGGGTCGAGTATGGCGGCTTGCGGAAGTCGTGTATGGTTGGGTATGGAGGCCGTGCATAGTGCGGCCAAATGACATGTTGGATCGTTTCATGAATTGTTTTGGCACTAGTTTGATTTATTTAAAATATGATTAAATAACCGTCTCGTATTTTGTATAGCGATAATTCGTTAATATCGTGCTTTCACATATTTAGTTGTTGGGCTCATTTGATTTTAGTAAATGGGCTAGCTATAATTGGTAATTTGGGCTAGTCGTGTTTATAAATTGTTTAGCGCTAGTTGGTTTATTTAAAATATTATTAATTCTCGACCTCGAGGCCTTTTCTTACGCTCTCTGTGAGAGTAAGATTCCTTGGGGAGCGTTGAAGCTTTCTTCTTCTCCAGAGTTTTCTTGTCGTGTTTTGTGTAACGTAATCCGTTAAATATCGCTCTTTCACATGTTCTATTTATTGGGCTTAACATGGTCTATCTATTGAGGTTGCCATGTTTATTTAGTTGGGTTTGACATGTTTATTTGAGTGGGTTTGTCTTGTTAATTTAAGTGGATTTGTCTTGTTAATTTAATTGGACTTGTCTAGCTTGCTTGTTGGGCTAAGTTTGTTCTATTCATTGGACTTAGGTTGCCACTCTCGTTGGCCGCACTGCCGAGAGTTGGCTACCATACTCTTTCGATACCTCTTTCGTTGGCCGTCCTGCCGAGAGTTGGATATCTTATTTTATTTACGCCGCTCTCGTTGGCCGCACTGCCGAGAGTTGATTACCATACTCTTTCGATACCTCTCTCGTTGTCCGTCCCGCAGAGAGTTGGATATCTTATTTTATTTATGCCGCTCTCGTTGGCCGCACTGCCGATAGTTGGTTACTATACTCTTTCGACACCTCTCTCGTTGGTCCTCCTGTCGAGAGTTGGATATCTTATATGAGTAGTAAAGGTCTTGCTTGGTTATAGATATTGGTATCTATCTTTCAAGGCAAGAGTTATGCCTCGTGTTGTTAGTCTTTGTCCTATCGGATACTAGAGGTGAGATGCAAGCCTTCTAGTTGCGATATGATCGCCGGGATTGATATTCCCATCCGTTCTTATGGTGAGATGCAAGCCATAAGTATGAATGTGACATTAGTAGCCACGTCCCGTGCAATGTTTGTTAAGAGGTTTTAAAAGTAATGGCTACAGTTTCTATTTGATCCCTTACTTAACTGCTTCACATGATTCGGATTCTAATCTCATATCTATGTTGTATTTCCTTGAAATGCGTGCTTTTGTATAAAGGACCGTAATCTTGTCTTTTATATTATTTAATTGTCACACATGAATAGTTGATTCTTTATTATGCTAATGTTGATCTATCTTGTTCCATCCCATTTAATTGTCGTGTTTAATTATAAACTTGATATTCATATCTTTTGTAAGTGTCTTACATGACTTACCTATTTTAGTTCTTTGTTATGTTCGTTTCGAC
Organism: Silene latifolia; assembly: GCF_048544455.1. Classification (NCBI taxonomy): domain Eukaryota; kingdom Viridiplantae; phylum Streptophyta; class Magnoliopsida; order Caryophyllales; family Caryophyllaceae; genus Silene; species Silene latifolia. The sequence goes on from NC_133538.1 coordinate 396,916,492, forward strand.
ATATTGTGGCTGGGAGAACCTTGAGTTACTCCCCACTGACTGTGGCGTTCATGTTTACATGAATGACAGGTGGTGCAGATGCTTACGTGGGGAAGACGTGTGGGCTAGCGAGAACTAAGCCTTGGGCCTTAGTTGCTAGTTTAGGAACCCCTTATATGTTTATTCGTGGGATATCTTTTCCCCGTTTTCTAGACTTGGGTTGTAATAATCTAAGTTTCCCTATTATTGTATTTGTTTTATTTCATTTTTGGCACCCGCGTGTTAATCTTTAGCTAGTAATAAAAAGTTTTTAAAAATCTTCTAAATTTCCGCTTTAATTTATTAGTTATATTTTTTGCTTTATCGCGGGGTGTCATAGTTGGTATCAGAGCATATGTTGCTCCCAACGCACACACGTGTACCCCGAATTTAAATTTGAATTTGACCTTGAATAATGAATGAGAGATGGGTAGACTTAAGGACCTAAGTTGGTAGTCTGTAGTGTGTTTGCTATTTGTTAGGTTCTAACATGTTTGTTGATTGTCATTTAATAATTGTTGTACCCTTGGATCGATAACCGTGAGCTTACTGACATGAAGATGAAGATTTGGTGCCTATTGCCAGGAATTGGAGATTTGTTCAACCTTTGAAGAATGCTTCTTCTTCCGCGAAGATATTTCTCTTTTGTTGTGTACCTTGTCTTATCCTTTGCTTCTTAATGCTTATTTATTCTCCTAAACTCTCTTTTCTTTTCCTTGGAAGTTACTCTTGTAATCTCCCAACTTGTGCTTTGTTCCTTGCTTATCCTCCCCTAACGCCTTATGATAGTTCTCCTTCGTTTGTGGGATGTTAACCTTGGTTGGATAATTTTGCTTTTATGGAGTTTGTTTTTATTTGACCCATAACCCTAGTTTTGAGAGGTTGTGATGTAGAAGGACTTAGGTAGTGTGATGAGACATGCTTAGTAATTCTTATACCTAGTTCCTTGATAAAGTGAGCGTGATTGATTGGTGGAATTCCTTGTGTAAGTGTGGGTTGTATATGTTACTTAGACTATGGAACTTGGCTTTGTTGGCTATGCTTGGAATTTGAAAGCTTAGTAGGTTGAGCATTGTTACCTTAGGAGTAATCATGGAGTAAGGCTCATGATATGAGCTTGGAAGAAAATCCATTCTTAGATGTTAATGATCCCGTATATATTGGTGATGTGATTTGATATTAGTTTTCCCTTGAGAATTTTGGTTGAGAAGCCTTTGTTATTTAATTCTTTAGTTTTTAAAACTTTGAGGTTGTGTCAAGTACTTGAGATTTTGACCGTTAATTAAAGATTTTACCATAGTGAGAACTCATAATGATCGATAGTTTGTTATGAGTGTAACTCTTTTAGTAGTTTTGATCTTGTTCCGTAGAAATCGGTTGTAGATGATTTATATTTGAGAATTATGGAATCACATTTGTGATATGGAGTACCTTGACCCACGGGATAGCATAGGAGTAAAGTGTGTAAGTATTTTGGGGAAATCCTTGGGAGTTGTGTGGCTATAAGTTTTGTGGTTAGGAAGTTTTCGGAACCGTTTAGAATGATGTTGTTGTTTGAGATTTGAGTACCTGATGTTTTCTTGTTGTCTAAATTCCTTTGTTCTTTGAGCATAAGTGTTACCGTTCATTCCTCTCCTTCTCGTTTCATCATGCTCCTCCTTTAAATTTGATACTCGTAACCTGTGAAACTTTATCTTTAACATCCTTGTAGATTTGACTTCAATTCTTACCCTAAGAAATTCATCATAGCTCTTTTGATTAGTTAAGTTGAATCCTTTTTGCATACCGGTATCTATGATGTCTAAGTTACTTTTCTTTTATTCAATTTCTAAGCTTTCAAGCTACCAGTTTTGATTCGGTGTTAAAAATTTATATTACTTTTGCAAAACTTTACCTATTTTAAAGGTTTGAAAATGAAAATTTGATTTTGTCCCTTATTTGTTTCTTGAGTGTAAACTTATTTATCATAATTCTAATTAATAAACCCGAGATTTATTTAAAATTTTATCCAATTTCTATTAACTTTGATCTATTTACGATTTGTCTGTCAAAGTTTAATGCTATATTTTCAGATAACTTTTTTTTGAGTTTAAAAGTGAATCCTTTATTGCTATTTTGACTTTTGCAAAAGAAAATTTGAGTGGATTACCTTTTCTTTTGATTTTAACGTTGATCGGATGTTAGAACTCGTTATAAGAGACGTTTAATAACTTGTTCTACGCTTGTCGGCGAATGATTTTTGTTTTAAATTTGTCTTTGACTTGGAAAGTTAGCGTTCTTGTGTGCACGACAAGAGCAATTTAGTTCCATGAATGAGACTTGCACTTTTGAAAACTCTCCGTTAATGTTTTTGAAAGTGTTTTGATTTTGATTTATACAAATGAATTACCTTTCGATCGAGTTCTGTCAATAAATTTTATTTGAACCTTTTGAAAGAATTTTAATTCTTACGATAAGTAACCTTTTAAATGTTTTGGGTCACCGGTTCCAAAATTTCAGTTTTACTTTTATAATCTTTCATTTCTACTTTCAAGTTTCGAGGACTAAACTTTTTAAAAGATGGGGTGATTGTAACACCCGCGAATTTCCCATTTTGACGTTTAAAACTTATTAAACCGTTTGGCTACTTTATTTTATATATTTGAATTATTCAATTTAATTAATTTTATGTCAAACGCGATTTTATAAACGTATTATATAAAAGCTCATTTTTATAAAAATACGTATTATTAAATTATATTCTTGAGGCATAATTTATATAAGAATAAATGTATACATATTTTTAGTCGGACAGTAATAATAGTGACAGTAGTAATAATAATTCCCGTCTTAACTTCCGTCTAGCTATAAACCGTCACATTTCCACTTGTGAGACTAATCTTTTCTCGACCTATCCTATTTTGACAACACATTCACCTACCCTCTTACACCCTACCTCTAAATATCTCTTTTATATATTATTATATATTTTATATATAATTCCTTTTATTATTATATTATTATATATTATTATTATTATTATTATTATTATTATTATTATTATTATTATTAATACTAATATGTTGTTGTGGTTCTCATAAAACCGTGACCGACCCCATCCTTTATTCCTTCTTCTTCTTTCTTTAAAACGCAGCAGCAACAACCAAAACACAGAGACTGTACGCCATTTTAGTCGACACCTTCAACCTCCATTTTCTCCCTCATTTATCAACCTTTGCCTCTAATTTTTACACCATTAGCTTCCCCTTTCCTTCCTCATTCTTCTAAGGTAAGAAAGTTGCAACCTTGTATGACTTCTGTTTTCGACCCATCTTATTAAGTTTCGGTTTTACCTCATCCTTTCGTGTTATTGCTCCTTGATGAAGGTTTCGAAGACCCGGTGGAATACTCAAGCTTTGGGGGCCATTTATTCGAAGTTATAAGGTAACGGTGATAGGTTACTCGATAATGAGTCGATATTCCACCCCTTCAACTCGATTTTTATACTCCTTTGTCGTAAAGTTTTAATCTTTGTGTGTTTCCTCCTGTGTGGAGTTAATTTCGTGGAGTTTGGGGTCAGTTTATTCGAGTTTTAACCGTTCCCATGGCTTAACCTTCATGAGTTTGTTGTCCTAGAAACCCGAATGTTGCTTGTTGTCTCTTCGAGGAACCGTGTACTCTTTTGGCTGCTTTTCTGGATTTTTTTTATTGGGCATTAATATGGTGAACATGATAAGGGTTGTTCAAGTTTTCGTCATGCTCATTCCCATCTTAGCTTAGGCTTCAACTTCCGTCTTTAGTTGGGACAAAATGGCTGTTGGAACTCTGTTTGTACCGTGACTAGTACTGCATATTCCTCTGTTTGGGAATGGTTGTATTGCAGCTTTCAGACTGTTTTAGGACAGTCGAAATGGAGGTCGCTTGGGGCCTGTGTTGTGCTCGGTTTTTATGCGTCTTATGGTTCTGTTTTGGACTGGTTTTGAGTTGGGTTACGGAATAGGGTGAAGGGTGATTGTGAGGGCGGCAGTTGGTTGATTGAATGGTAGCCGTTTTGGGTAGTAACCGGGTTTGTTTGGGGTCGAGTATGGCGGCTTGCGAAAGTCGTGTATGGTTGGGTATGGAGGCCGTGCATAGTGCGGCCAAATGACATGTTGGATCGTTTCATGAATTGTTTTGGCACCAGTTTGATTTATTTAAAATATGATTAAATAACCGTCTCGTATTTTGTATAGCGATAATTCGTTAATATGTGCGTGCTTTCACATATTTAGTTGTTGGGCTCATTTGATTTTAGTAAATGGGCTAGCTATATTGGTAATTTGGGCTAGTCGTGTTTATAAATTGTTTAGCGCTAGTTGGTTTATTTAAAATATTATTAATTTTCGTCTCGTGTTTTGTGTGACGTAATCCGTTAAATATCGCTCTTTCACATGTTCTATTTATTGGGCTTAACATGTTCTATCTTTTGAGCTTGTCATGTTTATTTAGTCGGGTTTAACATGTTTATTTAGTTGGGTTTGACATATTTTTTTAAGTGGGTTTGTCTTGTTAATTTAAGTGGGTTTGTCGTGTTATCGGTTTTAATCACTTTATAATCATTTCTTAATCACTTTTCTCAAACTTAAACTAGGTAACATTGCTCTCCAACTATCTTAATCATTTCCAAGGCTAGGGTTCATAGATTGGGGGTTTTTTTCATCTCTGCGTCGATTCGATCAATAAGTAGATTTACCCTTTGTTTATTGATATTTTGGGTATGGGTATACGAACCCTAATTCAATGGTTTTAGGGTTATTAGTCATATTATGTGTGGTATATTGATCGTATGATATTATAAAAAGTGAGGACTTTGTAAAGGAGGCATTCTAGCTTGATTTGTTGTGCTTGGATCTTGATATGGTAGGGTTTCGCTACTCATTCGGTTGTATAATTGTATAAGACGTGATTGTGATTGATTATTGGTAATATAATTACGATTGTGGATTGTGATTACATTGGTTGTTGGATTGTTTGTGGGGCCATTTTCGGGAGATGGTTCCAACCCCATGTTCGCCCTTGTGGCTCCCGTCACAAGGGGGATGTGCAAAGTAATGATATGTGATTCGCACGTTGCGATAAGCGGGGCTTAGGTGGCAAGGCTGTGGTCCCCACTGGCGGTGTGGGTTTCCCGTTGCGATGGGAACCTGGCAGGGCTACTCATTTCGGTGTGTAGTCAGTTACTGATGAATGATGGAGATTGGAGGATTGATTGGTTAGAGTTTGATGGGATTATGTTGTTGTGAGTTCTTATTTTGATTATCCAGTTGACTGACCCTGTTTATTGTTTTCAAAATTGTGGTGATCCATTCGAGGATGGTGAGAAGTTGGTTTAGCAGGTAACAGATATTGATGTAGCATGCGTGTTACAGACGGGGCCGAGTCATCACCTTCCTTTAGCTAGCTTCCAATGTCACTTTAAACATTAGTTTCCTTTTGATTTCTTTTCAGAGTTGTAAACAGTTTTGGTTTGATTTGAGTTTGTATTTGTTTAGACAATATTGTTCTATTAATAAACGTTCTATTATGGTCCATTTTCTATACCTTGCCTCGGGCAACCGAGATGGTAGCACTTTCATTTACGAAGGTAGACCTTGATAAGACACTTTGTAGATGGGGGTGTTACACTCAGTTGTTATATGCATGTTCATTTTAAGCGATTTCATCAAGTTATGAGATAACTTGGCGAGACGAAAAATTATGTGATAAAAATGGTTTTATTCAAAAAATTTCATTTGCATGTAAATAATCTGACCTTAAAATATTTCTGGTCAAAATTTGATAATTTATGGAATTTAATTGCTAATTATTATCATATTTCGACTAAAAACGGAGTGAAAATGCTCAATTTTGGTTAAACTAGTTTTAAACCCGTGCAAATTGCACGGGTTGTTGTTTCAGAGTTGTTATTATTAAGGTTTTTTATGAGACGGTGTTTCAATAGTGTTTATATAAGACATCTCACATGATAGGATACTTACCAATTTAATTTTTTTTGTTAGTTTCTAATGTAGTTAATGACATGTCTAGCAGAGATGTCGCATGAGACGGTCTCAAAAACCTTGTCAACATGTAGAATGTTGTATTCTTGTATTAGGACATGTTTAGATTGAGTGTTACCATCTCCACAATTAATAGTTATACCATCTTATATACTCGTATAATATACTTGTTATATAAATAGTTTTAAAAATATGTTATATGTCGTGAAATTTCGTTAAATATATTTGGTAGAAAATTATAAAGTAGATACATACTCTTATTAGATGTTGTGAAATTTCGTTAACTAAATTTATTTTTTAGCATGGGGCTGGCCCATTCATATTTCATAATATAGGTTAACCCAATTTATGAATGTATATTATGGTTTTGTTTGGTAAAACACTTCAGGTAGCTATTTGACCATAATTTCATCTACCTAATTTTTTGCAAGTGTTTGGTAAGTACGTAATTTGACCAAATAAGCTAACAGAAATGAAATGCTATCTCAGGTAGCATTTGAGAAATGAAGTACTTCAAATGAGTTATCTTCCATTTTTTTACCTCTTTAATCTATAATATTAAAGAATTATCATATCCTTTTACGTTATTTTATCAAAATCAGTTACCTTTTCAGATAGTTTGGCAAACAGTTTTTTATATAATCAGCTATCTTATTCACTGCTAATTTTCATCTACCTTAGCAGTTAACTTTTTAAGTTCCAGTTAGCTTTTCAGATTTCAGCTACACCTAGCTACTCGCTTATACATGTCAAGACTTCACCCGTCCTCGTAAACCGACTTGGTTTTTTAGGGTTAAAGATCTGTTAATCTTGACTCGCAGTTCGATTGACTCTATTTCAGGGTCGAAACTCAACCCAACCCGGGTTCGGTCATTGGGCCAAAGAAATTCAAGATTATTTGTAATCTTAATATTAATACTCTTTTTTATTTTTCTATGTTTTTCGCAATTGTTTTTTCACAATCTCCAATATGGAGCTTTGACTATATTTTCCGACATGTAATGTTACTTTTTTTTTCGTCAAAATAATATTTCATGAAAGATAATTTGATAATAAATGTAAATATTTTAATTGGATTTATTAATAATTTTTATTTTCCAATATATTTACGATAAAATTTATTTCATCTTTATAATAAGTGCCTTGATAAAAGTACAATAAGTAATGAATATAATTATATTGTTAATATTAAATGTGATGGCTTAAAATATGGACTCGTATTCTAACCTTGATACGACCTGTGACCGACTCGCTTAAAAGGCTAATCTCAACGACCCTCATTTATACGATTAAGTAATGACTTAAACATCCTTCGCTTATAAACCCGGCCTCATATAAATTGGGCTCCTCCCAAGTCCCAATAGAACCCTACTTAGTACTTGTAAATTGGAATCAGCTCTCCTTTTGATTGTTTCACTTCAGCGCCGCACCAAAACTCCCTCTCACCTACCTCTCAAGTCTCAATCTATATCATTCTATCTCACTAAATATCATGTCAAATACACACAATAATCCTGGTTCACTCTACTCTCAATCGTCTCATAAATCTAGCTTTTTTTTCAATCTCAATCTCATTTTCCTACAAACTCCCACAAACGATATCCATCCTATCGAATGTTCTTACAAATTTAGAGATGACTTTAATTTCAATGAAGGCGTATTTCTTCTAAGAAATTCTGTTTTTTTTTTGCTCTTTTAACATTGTACTTTTGTCAACTTTTATCTCAAAAAATTGCACGGATACCTGCAGTTTTACCCTCTTCAAAAATTGCACAACTTCTTAGTTCATTGCTATTCACTCTTTTTTATTTATTTTCTAGCAGGAATAGTATTTTTCAATGATTTTTTCGTTTTAACTTTTTTTGCTGATAATTTTTTATATTGAATAAATAATTGCCTATTTAATGCAAAATTACTTGTTTCCCTGGTAATTCATTTTCCGTAAGCAAAATATCACTCTGTATTTATTTCTGAATATTTTATTTTCTTATGTTAAATCGTTTTTGTGTTTTTTTCGTATTAGTTGAATATAATACTCCGTATTAAATTGGTGGATTGGAATAAGATTATTTTATTTCTGAATGTACATTCGTAGAAGTATTCCATAAGATTATTTTATATAATTTGTTGAGACACGGAATTTAGCGCATGTTCAAAAAGAGGGATATCTGAATAATTAAATACGTTGCACACTCTTGGATCCCACCATAATCTGGATTTTCCAAGAAAAAAAAAATTGCATTTATGACATGGCGCGCTGTACAATGAGTATTGTCTTCTGAATTTATATAGATAAGATGTTAACTAAAAATGGTTGCATGTCGTTTCTGGACATGAAAATTTTATATAGTCACACACGTATATTTTACTTAGTGTAAGTAAAATTTCGGAATTAATTAGTTTATTTTGCATGCTTATTGATTTTTATATGATAAAAATCGATAAAATGTGATTATTTTGGTGAAAAATATAAAACGAAATTTTCTGGGCATAAGAAAATTAAATATGATCACTTGCATGTTTTACTTGTTAGTAGTGAAAATTTAGAAATTAATATGATTAATTTTGATATTTATTGGTTTTATTCGATAAAAAACCGATAAATTGTGATTATATTTGTCTCAAAATTTATTAAAACTTTTTGGGTTGAATTTTTGCCAGTTTCATGTTATGGAAAATGTTCTATAATGATAAAAAAATGAGTAAAGGGTAACGTAAAGACCTCAACTTTGAATATTTTTCCAGTTAAGGACCTCAACCTCCAAACTTTACGTTTAAGGTTTTAGGATATTAGTTTCATCGCAAATTCTTATTTGCGACGGGTACTGTTCGTCTCAAATAAGAGACGGGCCAAATGTGACCATTTTATGAGAAAATGTGACCATTTTTTCATGGGTAACATTTTATGAACAGTTTATGAGTGGTTACATTTTATCAAAAAGTGGTCACATTTGGCCGTCTCTTATTTGTGACCGTCACAAGGGAGAATTGCTGTATTTTCATAAGAGTAAAATGAATTTTGTAAGTCAACTAAAGAAACCAAAAAAAAAAAAAAGCCGTACCTTAGTTTCCCATATTCTTATAGTGTCAATGCTTATGTCTCTACTCTCATGCTTATACGCATTGCTTTCAAATACTATGGCCCTGTTTTTTCTGGCTTTTTAGAGCTGAAATGAACTGAACTGAATTTAATGGAGCTGAACTAAACTGAACTGAACTGAATGGAGCTGAACTGAACTAAAGCTTATTGGAGCAATAATAATAATAATAATAATAATAATAATAATAATAATAATAATAATAATAATAATAATAATAATAATTATTATTATTATTATTATTATTATTATTATTATTATTGTTATTATTATTATTATTATTGTTATTATTATTAATACTATCACATTAATATTATGAATATTATTACTATTACTACTACTACTACTACTACTACTACTACTACTACTATTATTATTATTATTATTATTATAGAAGAAGAAGAAGAAGAAGAAGAAGAAGAAGAAGAAGAAGAAGAAGAAGAAGAAGAAGAAGAAGAAGAAGATTACTAATAATAATATATATATACTAATAATTATACTAATTTGAGGGTTTAGGTAGCCACCACAAACCACCTTCTATATATCCTAATTAGATGGAATAATGGAGCACCAATTTGCCAAATTGTTGTTCAAAGCCTAGCTCGTGTAAGTACCATACTAATTTGAGTGATTCGGTAGCCACCAAGAACCACCATAAATCCTAATTTAATTAACTAATTAAATAAAAGTTAACAAATCCTAATTTTATCTCTAACAAACAAATAAATTTTGAATGATTAATTAAAAATCAACTAATAATATTAAAAATTTACAAAAAAGTAAAATACTTTATTAATTGTTAAATTGGAATCAATCTTTTGAGTCATTTGAGCAATTAGAATAAGTTTTAGGAAAAATGATGATTTAAGAGTTCATTTGGTTGGGTTTTAGGTAAAAAAAGGGTACTAAATGAAATGTAAATGTATGTGAAAAAATAAAGTTCGTATTTGAAAAAAAAACGTATTTAATTATAACAAAAGTAATAATAGTAATATTTTTAATAATAATATTATTTTATTAAAATTAATAGTAGAAATGTTATTAATAATATTATAATTAATTAATATTCATATTCATATTAATAAGAGTATTAGTAATTGTATTATTTATATTAATATCGATATTATTGATTGTAGTAATCACAACATTCATTATAATAATAATAATAATTGTGATGATTAATTAACTAATAACAATAATAAAAATATTAATAATATTGATATAACAATAATAAATAAATAAATATTAAAATATTAATAAAATTTATAAGTTTAAGATAAGTAGAAAAGAAATGTGCCGAACTTAGTAGGGTTTGAATCAACTTAATGAAGTTTAGTTGAATAATCGAATCAATGAAGCTAAACTGAATCGAATCGAATCGAATCAATTGAATAGAGTTGAGTTGAACTGAAGTGAGCTGGAAATAAGCCAGATGAACAGGTTGTTTGAGTGTAATTGTTGATATTTAATCTCATACTAGTTTTCAACCCGTTCAAAATTACATGGGTATAATTTTAAGAACATTGTTGTAAATAATTAACATTTAAAAAATATTAACCAAAATACATGAGTATTTTTTACTCTATTTCTTTTATAATGATAATAGGTTAAAACATTGCAAAAATTCAGTGTTAAAACATGGTATAGAGTATATTAAATGCAATGTATGTAAAACAATATGCATGTCATATCGAAAAATTATATCTGACTGAATATATTTATGAGCTAATAGCTTATTTTTTTTTATTTTTTTAAAAAATAAATTCTAGTATGTTGTTCTTTAATTTCTTACTCCATTTACGGTTAATTTATACATTATTAAAATTAGTATTTAGCATTTTTGTAACAATGTTGATTTTTATCAGTTGATATATTTTTTCGTACATTATTTTAATTGTTATTATAATTTATTATTGTAGTAAAAACTTGGACTGAATTTTTAACGGTTGTTGTAATTTATTAGTAAATTAGTAAATTTTGGGTTGAATTATTTACATTTTAAATTATTCATTATTCGTTTATTATTCACTATTATTTATGTTGGATTTATGTCAGGAGTCCAATTAAGGTAACCCGGTTTATATTCTATTTAACCGTAACGTTTTGCTAGAAGCCGCTTACGGACCAAGTCTTAAATGAGTTTAAGGACTCGAGTAGAATTAAACGGGCCCATTGGGTCACACACAAGATGAATACGGTATTTTCTTTTACAGTTAGACTGAAATATAGAAATAGGGCTCTAATTAGATTAGGCCCAGCTGCGATTAAAGTTAGGGTTTAATTAGGAAACTGAGTCTTTGCTTTCCTATATATAGAGATATATGAGAGTCAGTTTCATCGATCTTATTCCTCTGTGAGAAATAACAAAACCCTAACTTGTGTACTAGCATACAAATCGCATCTCCTTTTCATACGTCTGGATACTAGTGGAGGCACTACAATTGGAGTGCTCTTGTTTTTGTAGCAGTTGGGTTATTCTGATCCGGTTTTTATTTTTCTTATTTGCTGGATATTATTTGCTCACGGATTAAAGGTAATTCGATTGTCCTCTTTATTTAGTTTAATTCTAATTTCTAACATGCATATGTTGCTGGAGATTTGTCGACCGATATATCCTTACAGTGGTATCAGAGCCCGTATGTAGTGTTAAAATCGAATTAGTATTCATTACTCAGACCTGTCGAATTGAGATTTCCGCATATGCATTGCTTTTGGTATATACGATACGTGTTAATGCAAGAGATTGCATGAACAATGAGATGGTAATCACCTATATTTGCCTCTGCGATATTTTGAATTAATGAGATTGTGATTAGTCAATGATTGAATTGATTATGACATGGTCTTAACTAATACGTAAATGGATTGGATGCCTTTTACAAAGAATTTCCATGTTTCTGTGGGATGTGTGCTGATCATGTTGGTTTAGTTTACCAATTACAAGTTTTGTTAATATTATTAATTAATTACCACGGTAAGAGTTTCGTAATTTCGCCTCATTGTCATGATCAGTGTTCTCAGTTATAATATATGATATTGTAATTAGGATGTTAATTGGTTAACATTTGAAAACCCCTAATTTAATTCGGTGACTAATTTGATTAGTCTAATTTAAATCTCAATATATATTAGATATATGCTGTTGCCCTTAAATTCATATTTATTTGCAACTAATTTATAAGATTAAATTAGAGAACACGTTTTATTGAAATTGTTTCGTAAATATTGTTCATCAGTTTTGAGTTGTCGGATTTTGATGAAAAAGTAGTGTTTTTCGCATGTAAACGGCATTCTAAACAGGACTGCGTTGCAGGGTCTGCGTTTTAAGGCTGAATTCGAAAGGCTCGAATGAGTTTTGGGCAGTTTATGATTTAACAATTAGAAATTTTAATATTTTATTAATCTATTTTGGAATTATGTTAATGATATGTCTTTGTTTTAATTTTTTTTTTTTTTTGATGAAATGTAAGAATTTCATTAAGCACAAACGAGCTATTACAAGCTATTCCAGTTTTTACCACATCACCAATTCTAAACCCCATAAAAGGGTTTTACAATGACAAGCTAACTAAATTCAACCAAGATACATCATTGATAGTCAGGCCCTGAATTGATTTAGTAGCCAACTTCATCTTCACCTCCTTTTTAATCTGTTGTATAACATACTCAGGTCTCAACAAACAAGCATCAACCCGCACTTTGTTCCTTTGCATCCGATATGATAGAAGGCGACAAGACAATACACATGATAACATTCCTCGAAGAGCGGATCCACCGCCACACTCCAATCCAGTTGATCAGATTGGAACTAGGCCACGAAACATGGCAGATTCCAGCCATTTCGATGAAGGATCCTCGACTATATCTACACTGGAGAAACAAATGAAGATGACTCTCCTCTGCTTCCCCACATAATGCATACAATTTGCATCGACACAATGCCTAATGACATCAATTTATCCTTGATTGAAGGCGTTCACGAGCTATCAACCAGCCAATGAATGGTGTTTGGGAATACACCGGCTATTCCACGAGCCTTATGCCATACCACTGTCTCGAAATCTTTCTCTTAGCAGTTCATAGCCGCTGATTGAGTATCCTTTAGGATCCGAGAGTCCACGATGGTTTGTGTATCCATGAGCAAGTTTAGTTTTTGTTCTCGCAAATGACCTTCCAGCCCACTAACATCTCCAAAGGGGGATATAGTCATTCCAATCAGCTCCTTTTAAGTACACTTGGTGAACCCATTTGACCCACAATCTATCGGACAAGTATATATCCACCAAACAAGTTTCCCTATTGCGCAATATTCCAGGACAGGCTATCCCTAATGCCTAGTCCACCTTCTTCCTTAGGAGAACACACTTTATCCCAGCCCACTGGAGGAACCCTGATATAATCAACACTCCCATCCCAAAGATAGTGTCTACAAATAGAATTAATCTTGTTCAACACTCCTTTAGGAATAAGGAAGATATTGATCCAGTAATTATATAGAGCAGTGAGGACTGAGTTTACTAACACCAATCTTCCAGAATAAGAGAGCTTTTTGGTCCCAAATCCTCTAATCTTGGTGATAATCTTTTCAACAAGTATTTGACAGTCCTGTTTAGACAATTTCCCACAGGTAATTGGTATTCCCAAATATCTGAAAGGTAACTTACCCTCAATAAATCCAGAGACTTGCAACACATCAGCTTTGATATCTTTAGAGACCCCTTGGAAATAAGCATTAGTTTTAGTAGCATTCATCTGCAACCCTGATGCTTGAGAGAAAGTACTGAAAGATCTCAATAAGACCATAATAGAGGCAATATCACCCTTACTAAAAAGAAGAAGGTCGTCAGCAAACATAAGATGTGATAACCTCAGTTTCCCACACATTGGATGAAATTTGAAAGGCATAGTATCAGTTGTGAAGGCCATAATTCTGCTAAAATACTCCATGGCCACAGTAAATAACAAAGGAGAAAGGGGGTCTCCTTGCCTCAATCCCTTTGCCCCTTTGAAATGCCCAAAAGTATCTCCATTTAAGACCAAGGAATAAGTAGCAGTAGACACACACTCCATAATCAGGTGAATCATATGAGTAGGGAATTCCAAACTGTGCAACATCTGTTCAAGAAAAGCCCAACTTACAGAATCATAGGCTTTCTGTAAGTCCACTTTAAGCATAAATCTAGGTGAAGCAGCTCTTCTATTATAACACCTGACTATATCTTGACAAATTAAGATGTTTTCAACAATACTCCTCCCTTGAATAAATCCACTTTGGTTTTCACTAATAAGGTCAGGTAGTACAGCAGCAAGCCTATTGCAGATCAGCTTAGAAATACACTTATAGATCACATTACAGCATGAAATTGGTCTAAACTGAGTAACACTATGAGGCAAATCACATTTGGGGATGAGGGTTACTAAAGTATGGTTAATTTGTTTTAACAGTTTCCCTTCATGAAAGAAATCCTTAATGGCATCACAAACATCCCTCCCCACAATGTCCCATGAATCTTTAAAAAGGCACTAGAATAGCCATCGGGCCCAGCAGACCTTATGGCTAGGAATAGAAAACATAACCTTTTTGATCTCAAAGATCGATGACAGGGGAAAGAAGTATGTTATGATGATCCTCACTACAAAGTCCCCTCTGCACCACAGCCTGACACACTTGCCTAGTCTCAACAGAAGTACCCAAAAGGGAAGTGTAGAACTGCAGGAAAGCACCCTGAATGCTGCTAGTGTCCTCACACAAAACCCCCTGAGTATTAGTGATATTCAAGACTTTGTTCCTGGCCTGCCTACACTTGATTACTTGATGGAAATACTTGGTATTGCTATCTCCTTTCTCCATCCAGGTAACCTTAGATTTCTGCACTAAAAAATCATGGCTAGCAGTAGCCAGAAATCTCACACTATTAGATACATCTCTCTCCATCTCAATAAGCTGAAAGTTATGAGGATCTCTCCTTAGCCTATCCTGGATATCCTCCAGATGCATTTGAGCTCTATAGAAATTGTTTTCAATATCAGCAAAATTCTCCTTATTCAGCTTCCTAAGATGGCACTTCAAATTCTTGAGTTGTCTAGTCAAAATATACATCTTTGTGCCAAACCAATTACCTTTCCAATTAGCTTTGAACACAAAGCTTAAAATTCTCAGCTTGACTCCACATATTGTAATATTTAAAACTTCTTCTTTTCTTATCTTTGTCATCAAAGGCTTGCAAGACACAAGGGGAATGATCAAAGATGCCCTCACAATAGAAATGAGCATAGACAGAGGGGTGATCAGCAAGCCATTGTTGATTGACCAAAACTCTATCAAGTCTACGATAAACCCTAGTAGCTGGATCATGTTTATTACACCAAGTAAAGAAAGACCCACTAGCAGGGCTATCAGCTACCTCACATTCATCAACACAGGCCTTAAAGTCTTCCATTTCCTCCACAGAACTATTGCCCCCCAATCTCTCGGCGAGGCACCAAAGATCGTGTTAAAGTCACCACAGATGACCCATGCTCCCTGAATGCTTCTTTTAAACATACACAACCTGTCCCACAGTTCCTTTCTCTCCTGAGTCCCATTATATGCATAAACCATAGTTAACCAAAAACTATAACCAGTCCCCAAATCAGTAATACTCATATGAATGAACTGTGGGTTATACTCAAGGAATTGAACATTAAACATATGAGGCTTCCACAAAATCCAAATTCTGCCCCCTTTGTGTAGATGAGTATTAGTAGAGATGCACCACTGACTACACAAATTATTCCTTACACGATTTTGAGACAAAGGCTTTACCTTTGTCTCAAGGAGGCCAAATAAACCTATCTGATGCTGATGCATAAACCATTTAATATTATTTTGTTTAGATAGGCTATTCAACCCCCTAATATTCCAAAATCCCCAATTATACATTACCCCCCTGAGGAGGTAATGCACTACCATTTGTACCTACTCCAACTTTAGGGGTAGCATTATAAAGAGATTCCATAAATGTGTGCTGCCCAAATTTGATAGAACTCCTTCCAGCCTCCAGAATTTCCTGCCTGCTAAGCCTAATGATATTCCTAGCAGGGGTATTGTCCATGTGGTATTTCCCATCTCTACCCCATGACACTTGAAACTGATTAGGCTTCTCAACAGGAGTCCTGACAACAGTCTCTGGAGCAGATACATTAGCAACAACAGGAGGGGTGGTTGTTATAACCACAGAGGGAGCTGCAGATGGCTTAGCCTTCTGTTTAGGTCTCCACTGTTGTTTCCCTTTCTGCTGTGGTGCCACTTTCTGAGCTCCATTGTCCTTTGGTTTCTTACACTTTTCAGACTCATGTCCTATTCCTTTACACTTCAAACAGAGCAAAGGTTTCCATTCAAACTCAACCTTAATCTGAACAAGACATCCATCTTCATCCAAAAATTTGATAGACTCAGGGATAGGGGCACCAAATTTAACATCAATCATTACCCTAGCAAATCCCAATCTAGTCTTATCAGTCGTAGCAGCATCACTTCTAACAAAGGTACCCAATAAACCAGCAAGTTTAGGCAAACTCTTACCCCAAAATTTCAGAGGGAGGTTATGCGGTCTTACCCAAACCGGCACATCCTTCACTTCGGACTTCTCCAAAGAAGACATCCTCACTCCACGGACGAACAATGAGGGGCTTGTTGTCAAAGAGGAAGTGACCCTGCTGAAGAACCAGGTCCCTTGCAGCAACTGTCTTGAACCTCACCAAAAACACACCATTCGGGCAGAAGGAGACTCTGTCAATCGGAAATTTCGCCCATAGTCGCCTGAGGAAACCCTCCACCACATCAACAGGTGGATTTGCACCCAGAACAAAACCATAGACAGCAGTCTTCCAAAACTCAAGTTCCTCCTTGACATCCTCCTCGGTGAGGCTTAATAGTGGCTCTTCAGCTATGGCACCCAGTCGTTCCTTCCCCTTGCTACGGCCTTGAACAACCCACTCAGTCGTTGTCTCAGGAACCGTATCAATCACCGTTTGATTCTCAGGGACCAAAGCTTCCAAGTCATACGGGGCAATTCCAACCACCGTATTAATATTAATCGTTTTCCCAATATCCCCACTCCCAGGGCCGCCTAGGACCGCCGTTGAAGTAGTAGGAACATCAGCAACCTTCGGGGTAGAGTTTAGAGGAGGGAATTGTTGTGGATCCATACAGTTAATCGACATTTTTTTTGGATTTTTCGATGATAGGGTTTAACGATTTTTAGGGTTTATGTTATCCAGGAAACTATTTTTTAGGCTTTTTCTCTCTCTATCTCTACACTCATTTTTTTGTACCAATTAAGTTTATTCCTTTATGTATGAGATGCATATAATATATATTTGTTCATTAGTATGCATTCATAATTGACATATACTTTTAATCCCTAAATTTGAATATTAAGTTTATGCCTTTCCAACCTAATGACTGTAATAAACTTATATCATCAAGTGATGGGTCTGCCAAAGTAGAGCATTCTAGTTATGTAAGTTGAGCAGGTGGATAACAGTTATCCACACATGTAAGTTGGTTGTCTTAACAACGTTTTTCAAAACAGTTTTGAACTTTGAGGCATGTAGTTAAAATTCATATGATGATTATTTAACAAACTGAGAGTTGTATATGAGATGCAATTAACATAGAGATGTTTACCTTAATATTTATAATTTGGGCGATGAGCCAAAGCTCACTTAAGTTATAGGTATTTGGGGTCTTGGAATATTGTATGTGTATAAGGGTTACATGTACAATTTTATATTATCTTAAAATTGTTTAGGATTCATTTGTTGCATATTTTAACATGTTACTTATACTTGCATATTTATATTGTTGTAGATAATGTCTCATACCACCAATTCATTTTCTCTCCGTTCCCTCCTTGAGAAGGAAAAGTTGAATGGTTCAAACTTCTTGGAATGGTATCGCAATTTGAGAATTGTTCTCAAACAGGAGAGAAAGGTATATGTCCTTGAAAAGGAATTGCCTAAGAAACCGGATAGTAATTCCCATACCACCACTAAGAACGCGTGGAAAGAGCATTCTGATGCTAATATTGATGTTTGTTGTCTGATTCTTGCCACCATGAACTCTGAGCTTCAGAAGCAATATGAGAACGTGGAGTCGGCATATGAGATTGTTGAAAACCTGAAAGCTATGTTTCAGGAGCAAGCTAGAACTGAAAGGTATAATACTGTTAAGGCTATCTTTGACTGTAAGATGGGAAAAGATGATCCTATTAGTCCACATGTCATAAAAATGATAGGTAATTTTGATAACCTTGAAAGACTTGATGCTGGAATAAGCCAACAGTTGGCTACTGATATTGTGCTTCAGTCCTTGAATCCAAGTTATAATGATTTTATTTTAAATTATAATATACATAAGTTGGACAAATCTCTGAAAGAATTGCATGGGATGCTTAAGACAGCTGAGCCTAGCATTAAGAAAGCTCCTACCTCTAATGTTCTAATGATACATAAGGGAAAGGGCTTTAAAAAGCAAGGTTCGGATAAGGGTAAGGGTAAGAGTAAGGCAAATATTGCCAAACTCAAATCTAAGCCCAAGTCAGTAAAGGGTAAGCCTTCTGAAGATGTCTGTCATTATTGTAATGAAAATGGGCATTGGAAGGGCAACTGGAAAAAGTACTTGGAAGATTTGAAGAATGGAAGTGTTGCTTCCACTTCAGGTATTCATGTTATAGAAGTAAAGGTTACTACTCGTTGTTCTACTTCTTGGGTATTAGATACCGGTTGTGGTTCTCACATTTGTTGTAATGTGAAGGAACTAAGAAGGAGTAGATCATTGGCAAAAGGTGAAGTGGACCTACGTGTAGGCAATGGAGCAAGAGTTGATGCTTTAGCTGTAGAAACATTTGATTTATCGTTGCCTTCTAGCTTAGTTTTAGAACTAGATAATTGTTATCATGTACCTGCCATTATGATAGGCTAAAACTAGGTGTCGTAAAATACTAGAATTAAACTACCAAATTAACAATATATAAGCCAAACTATACTTTAGATTACTCTAATGGATATAGAAATATAGTGCAAGTAAGGGGTCGATCCCAAGAGAAGGACTTTTAAACTAAAAACTTGAATTGTAAACTATTGACTACTAAACAAGACTCTACTACCAATTTAGGCTATAATGACAAGTTTATGAAAAAACAAAGGTTATTAACAATGACAAACAATGGATGGACATAGACAAAGGGGGGTTTTTGAGTTGATTGGTAACATAAATGCAATGTAAAGTTGCAATCTTTTCTAACAAGCAATATGACAAACACTTGGTGAGCAAGAAAATTCAATATTAAAGAGCACTTGATGTAATCCTTCCTTAGTAACCAACAAAGATAAAGTTTGACTCTTTTATAACTGGTCGGGATATTTTTACTAAATCTTTCGGTTACTTGTCGTTAGGAGCATCTAGACCAAAACACAATTTATAACTTCACAAACAACTCTACAATTAGTAAAGAGGCAAGTAAAGGTCGGATCCCAAGGGACGGGAATTGAGATGAGATTTCTATTGCAACTAGTGGTGTCTTAGGGGTGTCACAATTGAGGTTTGATGTAGAAGATCACTAAACTAAATAGCAATGAAAGTAAACAAGCAAGATGAATTAAAATGGATGTAAACAATTGATAAAAAACACTAGGGTGTCATGGGGTCATAGGGGATTCATGGGAATTGATCATACGAACATGTTCTCAAATTATAAGCAAGCAATTATTGTTGTGATGGATCGAGTTGGTTTATATCTTACAATCCTAGGAAAGTTTGGGTCCCGGAGCCGAATCGATTAGATTGTACAACACCTACAAGTCGACTTAGTCTTCCCTACTCAACAACATGCATGGTCTAATGAGACTCGAGTTGGTTTATGTCTTACAAGTCTCATTGAAAAGATAGGTGATGGGTAAAAAAATGCAAGGATTCATAGGCTCACATTTCATCAAACATAACATGTGCATGAGTTGAGATCACAACAAGCAAGCAAATAAACTATGAAAGCATATTAATTTAAGCATGAATCATTCCCCATGTTGATTTTCCCTAATTACCCATTAACCCTAGCTAAGGAACTACTCACTCATTATCAAGTTGAACATGCTAGCAAAGTTGTCAATCATATCAACAAAGTGAAACATAATGAATAAATGAAAGTGATTAACAATAATTAAAGAGGAATTAAGAGAATTATACCTACTAATGATTCCAATAATAAAGCAAAGAATAAAAGAAGTACTTGATGCTTGATTGAGAGGTTGTCAATCTCCCAATAATAACCCAAATAATCTTCAATTACCCAAAATAAAGGATGAACAAGAGAGATATTAAGGAAATAAAATTTGTATTAAAACTTGATTAATTGTTGATTACAAGATTAAAGAGAGATTTGATTGATATTAACTACACTAAAGATTGCTAAGAAGAACATCCTCTTCTAATTAGACTAATGGGGTATTTATAGTGGGGATTAGGTGGATGAATTAGAGTTAACTAAGGGCTTAAATGACGATTAAGTCCCTACTTAAGAAAACGCCGGTCTTTTTGGAAGGACTCCGGTCTCTAGGGAGACTCCGGTCTCTAGAAAAAGATGTGCATCCTTCCTTGAAGCTTGAAGAAGACGAAATGGGTCTGCCTGAGAATCCGGGCGTCTTTAGCACGGGACGGGCGGATTTGGTGGTCTCTGCCCGGGCGTCTTGGAGTAAAGACGGGCGTCTTCTGGGTCTTTTGCCCGGGCGTCTTGGGGAGAAGACGCACGGATTGTGATGTTGGAGACGGGCGTCTTTTGAGGAAGACGCACGGATTGCTGTGCAGTCTCGTTTCTTCTTCTTTTCTTCCTTTTTCTTCATAGAATCCTTGGGGATTTCCTTGGGGATACAAGGATCTTTTCTCATCATTGCCCATCTACTATAGTATGTACATAGACCTTCTAATCTTGTCTCTCCTTGATGCTTGGTCATTGGATTCAATCAATTTAGCCTCATTTTGCCATGAAAATGCAAGGTTTGCACTCCTTTCCTACCAAGGGATCAAAACCTCAAAGAATATGCAAAAGAAAGAACTAAAGACAATAAATGACCCAAATATGCACTAAAAAGCATGGGAACAAGGCTAATTCGGGGACTAAATGTGCTCTAATTATGGTCACATCAAATATCCCCAAACCGAACCTTTGCTCGTCCCGAGTAAAGAGGTGACAAAGACTAGGACCATTATTTAAACTAACCTAATAACAAAGCCTATATGAGACAATTAGCGGGTCTCACTCCGCCCCTTCAACTCACAACAAGACAACCATGAGGTAGGATGCCTTCTTGCAAGGCAAGGTGGGTCTTGCCAAAATGGCGACACATCCAAACATTAAGCACACAAGATCAAGTAATGGATGCATCTACAAAAGAATAGCCACTTTCCTCATCTAAGTGGCGGAAATTATCTACAAGGAAGCAATTCAAGGGTACACACTCCTTCATAGATGCAATTTCTTCAAACTACTAAGCCTAGAAGGATACCAATAAATCACCTCCAAATTGTGTCAAGCTAGGGTACCTTTTTCCTCAATCGTTAAATTCTTTTGTCAAGAATAGACTCCCTATGGTGTTAGAAACACTGGAGGATCGCGGAATTCCCTCTCTTGCCTAGACAAGAAGAAGGGTCGTCCCCTCTCTACCATGCACAAAAATGGATACGATGGATAAAGGGATCAATAGATATTTGAGTTTCACTTTGGGAGTTTGCTTTTGTTTTTGTTTTTCCCCCCAATTTCTTGTGGCATTTGACATTTGAGAACACTTTCTTTGCCATTTATTTTTGATTTTTGGCATTTCAACACTTGACAACATTCAACTTTTCTTTGCATTTCTCTTTGAACATTTTCCAAGTCACCCCATATGTGGTGAGGGTGGCTTATATTTGAAGCTTTAGGAGTTCTATTTTTGCTCCTCTTTTCATTTGATGCATTTTTGCAAACTTTCTTTCACTTTTCATTTCATTGAACTCAAATTGATTTCTTTTTGTGCCCATTCCCTTTGATGACAAAAATGTGGTAGAACATGGATGATGGATGGATGCATGGTTTCAAGGGTCACCTTGGAATAAACGGTAGTCAAGGAGTTATCACACCACAAGGTACTCTTGACTAGGCCTTAATCCATGGGTCAAAGGATACTAGCATGACACATCCTAGGGTATTTTACAAGTATTATAACAAGCAAAGTCTTAAGAAGAAAAAGCATCTACTAGGGCCTATATACACTTGTCAAGCTTCGCAAGTAGACGGTTTCGCAAAATTTTTCTAACATGCAAACTACATGCCATGATGCAACTACCATATAAACATCCTAATGCAAATGATTCTACCAACTAATATGACATATAAACTAAATGCAAGTCCTAAGTTCACATTGTTATACCGCATCAATCAAAATAAAGCCACATAGTCATTAACATAAAGAGGAAAAAGGAGATTGAAAAGATCATACCATGCGGTCTTCAATATCCTCATGTCTCGGATGTGGCGTAGTCGATCAATGTGAACAAGGATAAAACAAACACAATATATACAACAATATATACATGACTAGGCTACAAAGGAAATGAACTTGTTTTTGGTTTTTCAATTTTTCAATTTTTCAATTTTTATGGTTTTTCAAATTTTTCAATTTTTATGATTTTTCAAATTTTTCAATTTTTTTGGATTTTTGAATAAAAGTTAAGTTAGAATTCCCCATCCCCACACTAATATGGGCATTGTCCTCAATGGCCAAAATGATGGGAAATCATGCAAGCATGATGCATGAATTCTACTCTAAATGCAAGCTACACTACATGATGCATGGTTTTTTTTGTTTATGACGGAGAGCGTAATTTAGATTACCTCCCGTTGCATATGCATGTACTTCCCCAAACCGAGTTAGACATTATTTCTAATGTCCTAAAGTTGGGGTAGTTCATGCACACAAGATGCAATGCATTAAACTAAATTTGCCATTTTGGATTTTCAAAAGGTGGGAACAATGAAATAAGAACACCTCAATGGGGCCGAGGTGTTAGTCCTCTATGTTTCTAGGACTCAATCAACCATGATCAAGATAAAGTAAATAAAACAAAGAAGTAAGCAAACCTCAAGAGGATAGGAGCCTCCAAAGCTTGCTAGTCTTCCACCATATCATCATTATCATAATCTTCCTCAATAGAAGTGGACTCATCACCACTTCCCTCTTCACTTTCTTGTTCACTTTGTTCATCATCCTCTTCTTCTTCTTCTTCACTAGCCTCTTCATCAATGCTATCAACAACCTCATCACCGACAACCTCATCGTCACCCGGAATCTCACCCCTAGATGCACTCGGAAAGAAGACTTCCCTATCCGCCCAACTAGGCAAAGGACATGAAGGATCAAGTAGTCCTTGCCTAGCTAAATGAAGGAGGGGGTAGATATTGGGCTAAGTAAGCATCTTCCCGATCCTTAAAAGCTTGCTTGTGCATCTCTTGCATAAGTAGAGTCATATAATCTTTGCTTGCTTCAACACCTTCGGGTTTGAACTTTTGGTACTTGAATGGATAGGGTGGTGTGACAATGGAAGAGGAGGGCATTTCAACTTCATCCCTTTGTTGTCGGATAATGTATTCGGCTTATTTTGAGAGGGGGAGGAGGTAGTTGGTCCGATGGACACTCAAACGACAAATCTTAGAAGGCAAAGTAAAAGATCTAGCCTCATTGGTGAGCCACCCATACTTGGTGTCAAGAGGGTTATGGGTAACCCACTTGTACTTGTTAATCATAACATCCATATCAATGAGATGACCCCCCTTTTTCGCCACATACTTGCTATCCTTGTTGAAATTCGGATCAAAGTACTTAGCCAAAAGAGTGACTAGACTTCCATTTACAATAACGGTGGTGCCTTGCTTCCCACAATCAACATTTAGCCATCTATCCACCAAAAGCCTTAGAGAATTGAAAGGCTTGGTGAATTCCCTTCCAATATTTAAGGCCGACTCAAGAAGAACACAATCGAGCTTGGTAAAGTGGTTGGTGTCTTTTCTTGCAATGATGGTATTCCCTATGACCTTATGCCACACTCTAATGCCCGGATGGTGGACTAATAGAGCGCGACTAGCATGATAGTTCTCAAATTTCCTTCCGAAAATCGCCTCCCAAAGAGGAGCGGGGTCATACTTTCCGGGATTCTTGAAATAACTATGTGAATCGCTAAGACCCAATGCTTTACCTAATTCTTCAAAGGTGATGCTCCTACTCACATTATCTAGGCGGAACTCGATGTTTTCCATTGTCTCTACCTTAGTAACTTCCAAAGAACTCAAGAATTCTAAGGTAAGGGAGGGGTATGTCAATTCTTTTGTTGCAAACAATTTTCCCAACCCCATGGCTTCAAAGAAGGCTTTAGTTTGCTCAAGAACACCCAACTTATCTAAGGCATCTTCACAAATAAAGTTGGTGGATAGAAAGGATTTTCTAGCATACTTGGTAAATGTTTCCCTATGGGAGTTAGAGATGAAAATTACCTCCGGATAGTTCGAAAGTTGAGCAATTTCCGGAGTTGTTGATGTTGTTGCTTCCAAGGGAGGTTGTTGTTGTTGCACTTCCAAGTTTGAGCTAGCTACCACCATAGCCAATGAGGCTTTCTTTGCTTGAAGACTCTTTTGTCTTGTTGATAGTGCCTTTGCCTTAGGTGCCATTGTTGCTCCTTTTGTCCTTGCCATTGATGATTTAACCAAGAAAAGAGTGAAAATCTTCAATTTCCAAGTATACCCAAATCGATTTTAAGGTGAAAGGCTTTGCCTTTATAATTTCAAAAATCGACTCAAAGGTTGAAGATTTTGGTGCTTGGTTTGATTTTTGTTGAAAGAGGAGTGATTAATTTTTGTTAGAAGGATGATTTGATTTGATTTTGATGGATGTGGTTGAGGAAATCTTGTTTTTGTGATGGAGAGGATGAGAGTTTTGAGTTTTGGGGTTTATGGGTAGTGTTTTGAATGAAGAAATGAAGAAATGAATGGGGGATGGGGTTTATAAAAGACCCGAAAAATTTTGAATTGCAGGGGAAGACAGGCGTCTTTCCTTTGGGACGCTCGGATTCTGCTTGTTTTGGCTTCAGAGTTCTCGCCTAAAGACGGGCGTCTTTCAGTAAAGACGCTCGGATTGTTCAACTGCGGGACGAGCGTCTTTTGCTGAAGACGGGCGGATTCTCTTCCAGTGAGATTTCTTGTTTTTCCCAGCCAAAAAGACGGGCGTCTTTCCTTTCAGGACGGGCGTCTTTCTGAGGACGGGCGTCTTCTCTTGCAGGAGGCTCGGATTTATCAACAGTCCCAAAATTTCAAAATTTCAGTTTAGATGGATGGACGGATTCTTACAAAGACGCCCGGATTGCCTGAAGACGGGCGGATTCCCTTGAAAACGCTCGGATTCTCCCTGTTTTACCCGGATTCAGTTCCATCCGTGTACTTGCATATCCCTTGTCATTTTTCATTCTTCAAAATCCCGTGTTCTTCATTGTGGGGGCACTACTAAGGCATGAATAGCCTAGGCAATTGCTATCCCCATACTAAGCTAAAGCACTACACATCAATTGAATCATTAGTCCCTCCCTCACTTCTCTCAAAAAGGATAATTATCTTGATCAAAGCATAAGAATCCAAGAATGACAAAAATGCAATGTAAGAATTAAAATGCGAGTTAGGGAGTTAGAAATATTTACAAATGGTGGTTTAGGGAGGACTCCACCAAACTCTCATCCTTAGTGAGATGTCATGGGGGCATGTCCAAGGTGTTGTTGGTGTTGCTCAACACCTTGAATAAGTAACCAAAATCTTGTTCATTATCATGATAAAGATCTTCAATAGACCTTTGCCCTTGTTGTCGGTCTTGATCGATAGCATTACCAATATAGGGATTGAAAATCCCTTCAAACTCATCATCCCAAAGACCACAAACTTCATCCACTTGATCACTAAAGATCTCTTGAGTTGATGGAGACAACTCTCCCATTTTCTTGTCTTGGCCAATGAGGCCATCCTCTTCATTGCTCGACTTTGGTGAGCTTTTCAAACTCTCTTTGTTACAATTCACTTGCTCTTTGAATGGAGCATCTTCAATTTTCTTCTTCCATTGGAATTCCGACTTCTTCCTATCATCCTTCCGACTATAATGATCAACCATAAAACATGGTTCATGCAAATGGGGAGCTCTCATGGTCTGGTCAAGATTGAAAGTTATGCTCTCATCTCCTACTTCTAGAGTGAGCTCTCCATGCTTCACATCAATCACCGCACCCGTGGTGTGTAAGAAAGGTCTTCCTAAAATGATTGGAATGTTGGAGTCTTCTTCCATGTCAACAATGACAAAGTCCACCGGGATGAAAAATTTCCCAATTCTTACGGGAACATCTTCCCATATCCCTAATGGTGTCTCGTCGATCTATCGGCCATTTGGAGTGTGATATTGGTGCATTTAAGCTCTCCCATCCCCAACCTCTTACTCACCGAGTACGGCATAACACTCACACTAGCCCCTAGATCACATAAGGCTTTGTTGATCGTGGTGTCGCCAATGGTACACGGTATTGAGAAGCTTCCCGGACCTTTGAGTTTTGGAGGTGAACTCCCTTGAAGTATTGCACTACTCACCTTAGTGAAGGCGATAGTCTCAAGCTTCCAGATCGACTTCTTCTTTGTGAGGATGTCTTTCATGTATTTTGCATAGGCCGGCACGTGATTGATTAATTCCGTGAAAGGAATTGAGACTTCCAAATTCTTCACAATTTCCATAAATTTTCCAAGTTGGTCATCAAATTTGGGCTTGGATTGACGACTTGGAAAAGGAAGTCTAATCACAATGGGCTCCTTCTCCTTGACCTTGTCTTCATTTTTCTTTGAAATTTCTTCTTTTGATGGTTCTCCATCTTTGGAGTTTTGCACAATTTCTTCTTTATCACTAGCTTCCACAACTTCATCCTCAACTTGCTTCTTCGGTGCTTCATACCTTGTACAACTCCTCAAGTGAATGGCACTAACCGTTTCATGTTTTGGGGGATTAATTTGAGGTGGTAATTGCCCCTTTTGTCTTTGTGAGCTTGAAGATGCTAGTTGAGTCAATTGGGTTCCAACATTTTGGTGTGAGCTAGGATGTTGTTGATGGTGGTTTCCTTTGCTTGACTATCCTTTTGCATTTGAGTGAAAAACTCTTGTTGATTCTTTTGCATTTGAAGGACCGCTTTTTGAATATCAAAACCTTGGTCATTTTGTTGATTGTATGGAGATTGATTTTGGTAACCTTGGTTTTGGTTGTAAAAGGATCTTTGATTTTGGTTCTTCATGGGAGGTGGGATGTATGTTGTTTGAGGGTTTTGAACATTTTGGCTTTTGTATGAGAGATGTGGATGGAATTTGGTGTTTTCATTGTAATAGTTTGAATAAGGGGTACCACTCTTGTATGCTTGGAAAGCATTCACTTGTTCATTTGTTCCCCTACATTCACTTTGGTCATGTCCCAAAGCTCCACAATTCTCACATATCCCACTTGGGATTGATGAAGATGCCGTCATGGCATTAACATGATGCTTTGGTGATTTTGAGGCTTCTTCAAGTCTAGCCATAGCTTTTTCAAACTTCAAATTGATGGTATCAATGTGAGCACTAAGTTGAGCACCCAATTGATTAATGGAGTCCACTTCATGATTTCCTCCTCTAGTAGCCTTGCGAGGTCTACTATATTGTGAGTTATGGACCGCCATTTCCTCAATTTTGTTCCAAGTTTGATTGTCAACAACTTCGGTGAAGATTCCATTTGATCCCATGTTGAGAATGTTCCTTGAATCTTCATAAAGAGCGTTCCAAAATTGTTGTACCAAGAACCACTCGCTAAGTCCATGGTGAGGACATGAGCGACAAATCCCCTTAAACCGCTCCCAAGCTTCATACAAAGATTCTTCATCCCTTTGCTTAAAGCTCGTGATTTGAGCTCTTAGCATGTTAGTCTTTTCCGGTGGATAGAACTTTTTGTAGAAAGCTAGAGCCAACTTCTTCCAAGAATCAATTCCGAGAGTAGTCTTATCAAGGCCTTTCAACCATTGTTTCGCGGTGCCAATTAGAGAATAAGGAAATAAGACCCATTGTATTTGGTCTTGAGTTACACCAGTTTTAGAAATCGCATCACAATAGTCACAAAAAGTCTCCATATGAGAATGAGGGTCTTCACTAGGCATCCCCCCAAATTGGCTTCTTTCGACTAATTGGATAAATGCGGATTTGGCAATAAAATTTCCGGTTAGATGTTGTGGTGTGGGAGTACCATTGGGTAGGTTCTCCTCGGTGGGTACGGAATGTGATGAAAACTTAGGCATTGTGGGTTGATTTTGTGTTGGGTTCTCCTCACCTTCTCTTGTAAAAGGGTTGATGAACTCAATAGTATTTGGTTGAATATCTACAACCTCACCAATACCTCTCAAAGTTCTCCTAGCAAGTCTTCTATTGGTTGTCAAAGTTCTTTCAATTTCACGATCAAATGGTAACAAGTCACCTTGTGACCTTCTAAACATGCAAAATATCAAACAACTCGAAAACAATTAGAACAAACCTTGAGGAGTTTTACTTCCCCAAGGCAAAGAAAGACACGACAAATAACAATATAAGAAAATCTAAATCAAGTTAACACCGTCCCCGGCAACGGCGCCATTTTTGGTCGGGATATTTTTACTAAATCTTTCGGTTACTTGTCGTTAGGAGCACCTAGACCAAAACACAATTTATAACTTCACAAACAACTCTACAATTAGTAAAGAGGCAAGTAAAGGTCGGATCCCAAGGGACGGGAATTGAGATGAGATTTCTATTGCAACTAGTGGTGTCATGGGGTCATAGGGGATTCATGGGAATTGATTATACGAACATGTTCTCAAATTATAAGCAAATAATTATTGTTGTGATGGATCGAGTTGGTTTATATCTTACAATCCTAGGAAAGTTTGGGCCCCGAAGCCAAATCGATTAGATTGTACAACACCTACAAGTTGACTTAGTCTTCCCTACTCAACAACATGCATGGTCTATTGAGACTCGAGTTGGTTTATGTCTTACAAGTCTCATTGAAAAGATAGGTGATGGGTAAAAAAAAATGCAAGGATTCATAGGCTCACATTTCATCAAACTTAACATGTGCATGAGTTGAGATCATAACAAGCAAGCAAATAAACTATGAAACCATATTAATTTAAGCATGAATCATTCCCCATGTTGGTTTCCCCTAATTACCCATTAACCCTAGCTAAGGAACTACTCACTCATTATCATGTTGAACATGCTAGCAAGGTTGTCAATCATACCAACAAAGTGAAACATGATGAATAAATAAAAGTGATTAACAATAATTAAAGAGGGATTAAGAGAATTATACCTACTAATGATTCCAATAATCAAGCAAAGACTAAAAGAAGTACTTGATGCTTGATTGAGAGGTTGTCAATCTCCCAATAATAACCCAAATAATCTTCAATTACCCAAAATAAAGGATGACCAAGAGAGAGATTAAGGAAATAAAATTTGTATTAAAACTTGATTAATTGTTGATTACAAGATTAAAGAGAGATTTGATTGATATTAACTACACTAAAGATTGCTAAGAAGAACATCCTCTTCTAATTAGACTAATGGAGTATTTATAGTGGGGATTAGGTGGATGAATTAGGGTTAACTAAGGGTTTAAATGACGATTAAGTCCCTACTTAAGGAAACGCCGGTCTTTTTGGAAAGACTCCGGTCTCTAGGGAGACTCCGGTCTCTAGAAAAAGATGTGCATCCTTCCTTGAAGCTTGAATAAGACGAAATGGGTCTGCCTGAGAATCCGGGCGTCTTTAGCACGGGACGGGCGGATTTGGTGGTCTCTGCCCGGGTGTCTTGGAGTAAAGACGGGCGTCTTCTGGGTCTTTTGCCCGGGCGTCTTGGGGAGAAGACGCATGGATTGTGGTGGTGGAGACGGGCGTCTTCTGGGGAAGACGCACGGATTGTTGTGCAGTCTCGTTTCTTCTTCTTTTCTTCCTTTTTCTTCATAGAATCCTTGGGGATTTCATCGGGGATGCAAGGATCTTTTCTCATCATTGCCCATCTACTATAGTATGTACAAAGGCCTTCTAATCTTGTCTCTCCTTGATGCTTGGTCATTGAATTCAATGAATTTAGCCTCATTTTGCCATGAAAATAAAAGGTTTGCACTCCTTTCCTACCAAGGGATCAAAACCTCAAAGAATATGCAAAACAAAGAACTAAAGACAATAAATGACCCAAATATGCACTAAAAAGCATGGGAACAAGGCTAATTCGGGGACTAAATGTGCTCTAATTATGGTCACATCAGTAACTGTCTTCTTATTATCCACCCAATACAATCAAATCAAGATGTCAACATACACAAACTAAACCATCCATGTATATCCTTTAAGTTTAACCAACAATTTATTAAACCATGAGTGCAAATCAAACATGAGCATTAAGAGTGGTGCCGAGATAAGAAGTTAGGATCAATTCTCACAAGATTAAACCATACAAATGAGAAAAGACATGAAATTTCCTACTTATTGCATGAATCCTTTAAACCAAATCAACATACAACAAGCTTGCTCCAATTAATGCTAGATAGATTAAACCATTTCTCTAGAATTTGCAATAGTTGGGTAAATAAGATGCAAGAGTGATCAATTCATACATTTATCTACTCAACATAAGAAATAAGCATAAGGAAAGATCAATAGATAAATAAAAAGAGATTAAAAGAGTCTTACAATACCAAAGTTGGAAACTTTGGATGAATTACACCAAGCAAAGAAGGATTTAGCCTTCCATAATCTTGTTACAACCCACAAAATGAAGAAAGATTAACATCAAATGTCAAAGATTACACCTTTCTTCCTAAAATATCAAGTTTTCTTAACACACAAGCTTTTTGAGATTATTGCCTAACAAGATGATTAGATGATGATAAGGAGCCTCCTTCTAAGATCTCATAATGTGGGTATTTATACACTTGGCTCTTGTTTTTTAGGTCACAAACAAATGGGCTTTCGGAAATAGAAAAAAAAAAGGAAAACCCGTCTTAATGATCAGGGGAAAACCGCAGGCTCTGGTGAGGGCCGGAGGCTCCGGTGTGGGCCGCAGGCTCCGGCTTCAGCCTGCACCACAATCTTGCGAAAGCCATATCTCTCTCGTTTCTTGGTCAAATAAGGCATGAGACCTACCGTTGGAAAGCTAAAGTCACAAACTTTAACCTCCACTTGGCCTTGCATCGATACGAGGTCTAGAACTCGAGATATGCTTGTTTGAAGTTGACCCTTGTGAAACCGAGTTTTGAATTCTTCATTTTGGCTCTTGTTTGCGTATTCCAAGGCTTCATCTTCCTTTTGTTTGCTTCTCTTGACTTTTCACTTATTCTCTTGGCTTACTCTTGGCTCTCCTTCTTCACTTTGGTTGACCGTGGCTCGGGTTTGACTTGTGAGTCGGCTTGTACAAAATGATCCATTCATCTCAACTTACTCATATGAAGTACTTGAATTACCTTGAGATGTAAATACCAACAACAAGTTCAAATGATCCAAATTACAACCAAAGTAGATTCACCGAAAAATACAACGATTAACACTCAAAACCGGCGTTGTGACAAGTTCATTCAACTAAAATGACCTAATTAGGCCGACAGTATTTGACTCTATCAAATATCCCCACATTTAGAGTTTTGCTCGTCCCGAGCAAAACACTAGACAAACAATTGAGCAAGTATACAAGTGAGCAAGGGTGTAAATGATCACTCTTCCTTTACCTCTTCCTTCTTATATCTCCCTCTTGAACAACCACCAATTAAACAGAAAATATAGACTCAAAGTTGACACAAACTCTTCTCTCACATGCCCTCCTTATATCATCCCTCTAAACAAGACACAACACACCTCCAACTCCGACTCATCAACTTCACAACCACCCTAATTACCACTCCAAAGCAAAGATGGTCACTCTTGCCTTATCCCAAGGCAATTGCAAAGTGACCTACACAATCCTCCAAATCATTCATACTCCCCTTATATCACCCCCTTATCACTCCAAGCAATGCAAGTTATGCTACTAAGTTGGCTAAACACCAATAAGGATCAACAACCTAGTAGCCAACATGAAAAACCACCAATTTGAAGCAATTTTCTTTGACTTAAAAAGAAATTTAATCCTAAATCTAGCCTCCTTCCTAAATCCTCCTTATTGCTTCCTTCTTATCCCTCCATCTTTTTGGTGTTGCATTTTTCAATTTTTCGATTTTTTTTTGTTGAAAATCCCTCATTTTGCCTATGGTGCCCTTTTGGGTTTTCACCTTAGCTTTTCCTTTCCTCTCATCGGTGGCTCGCAACTCGATTCTTCATTTTGCCCGGAATTCCCTTTCGGGTTTTCATTCCGTCCTCGACCACCTTTTCCAATCTTGCCTAGGTGCCCACCCTTTTGGGTTTTCACCTAGCCGAAATTTTTAATTTTTTTTTTTGAAGAATACGCATCAAAACATAAAATAAAGCTTACATATGTTACAACCAAACTCCTCCCCCACACTTATTTTCCACATTGTCCTCAATGTGGTGGAGATTACTAGAAATGCAAAGGAGAGTAAAGAAATTTAAAAGGAGTACGGGTTGCCTCCCGTAAAGCGCTTTTGGTTTTCGTCGTTTGCTCGACGCCTTTTAATATCTTCTTCTTTTCAAAAGTCAAGAGCGGAACAACTCAACGCCTTAAGCAACTTATCAAATGTATTAGCCCATAGATAAGAGGCATGACCATAGCATAGATCATCCACATAGCAAGCATAAGTAAGGAAATAGTAAACACAAGATAAGTGTCTCAAGTTTTCATACCCAATGAACGGTTTCTTGTCACGATAAGGCTCTTTGAATGATGGAATGGACTCGGTGAAGACTAAGTAAGAATAAGGGGACACATGAGCTTCTTTGGGGAGTGAATTGGATGGTACTTCAAAGCAAATTTGAGGCGGTTCTTCCTTGCGGGGGGTACACCTCTACAAATTCATTTTCCATTTCTTCTTTAGCATCTTCCTTGACCCCCACAGTTACAAGTTTCATAGGCTTTGGAGGTTCCCAAATCACGTCTTCAAGAGCCTCCACCTTTTCTTTTTCTATCCCAACCACCTCAAAAATCATTGCTCCTTGGTCATTCTTCTCAAACACTTCACTCCCAGATCCTTTAAAGGTCAATTCCGGGCAAGAGTTACTATGAACCAAAGAATTGTTTCCAAGGTGTGAATCGTCAACTTCGGTATAAGGAATGTGAATAGGGATCTCAATGGATGGCAAGGCTAAAGAAGGTTTCAAGTCACACATATCATTTTGCTCATCAAATAGACCCTTTAAATAAGAGTTGTCAAAGGTGTAAACAACCTCTTCCTCAACCTTACTTCCCTCATGTTCATCTTTTTCAACAATTTGACCCAATAACTCCTCACACCACAACTCTTCACCAAGGCCAATAAAGACCGAGGAGTTGTCCTCATCCACATGACTATTACTCGAGGAACCATCATCACTAGTGCACAAGGTGTCGGTAGATACCACAATGGGGGAGTGGCATGGAAGTGTGGTGAAAACATAAGCATCCTTCTCATCATCCCAAAAACAATACTCTTTATAAAAGTAGCTCGTATCAAAATTAAGGGGAGGAGGGTTTTCAACCTCAAAATCATTCTCTTTATCAAAGGAACCATAATCAATACACTCATTGTCTAAAGTGTGAATAACCTCTTCATATTCTACTTCCTCAACTAATTCACTCAACGATCCCTCAAGAGTAGAATCCTCACTCACATAAATATGAATTGAGGAATCATCACAAGGAGGGTCATTAGGAACACACGTGGGTTGTAAGGAAGGTAAAGTAGTCAAGTCACAACTATAACTCTTACCCTCGGGGCACCGGTCATCCTCAATTTGAGGCTCCTCACTATGAATAGACTCACATGCTACACTAGGGAGTGAATTTCTCAACTCCAATTCTTTACTCGCAAGAACCAACATAAGGAAAAATTTCCACTTCTCTTCATAGATATAGGTATTGCCAATAAATTCTTGATTAGTCAATTTATCGGTAAGGAACAAAGTTTCTTCATTGAACCCATTATATACCACATTACAAAACTTTCTCATCTCATAAGGGTATTCACGTAGAGAGTTAAACTCTTTCATTCTATTAAAAAACATGTAAAATGGTTCATCATGAGTTTGGCGACAATAACGAGTAGCCATCAAATCAGAGAAGAAAACAAACTAAGGCAAGTAAAGGAGTCCTATATTTACAAAGACTAACTACACTAATAAAATACCAATAGTTCAAAAACAAGCTCTAGCTATATTGCCCTTCCTCGGCAACGGCGCCAAAATTTAATAGACTAAAACTAGGTGTCGTAAAATACTAGAAATAAACTACCAAATTAACAATTTATAAGCCAAACTATACTCTAGATTACCCTAATGGATAAAGCAATATAGTTGGTCGGATCGCTTTGAGCTTAGATTTCGGTTACTTTTCGTTAGGAGCACCTAGACCAAAACAATATTTATAACTTCACAAACAACTTTACTATTAGTAAAGAGGCAAGTAAAGGTCGGATCCCAAGGGACGGGTATTGATGTAGGATTTTTGATTGCAAGTAGTGGTGTCTAGGGGTGTCATAATTTGGGTTGAGATAAGAAGATCACTAAACTAAATAACAATTAAAGTAAGCAAGGAAGATGACTAAAATGAGATGTAAACAATTCATTAAAAACACTAGGGTGTCATGGGTTCATAGGGGATTCATGGGAATTGATCATACAAACATATTCTCAAATTATAAGCAAGCAATTATTGTTCTGATAGGATCGAGTTGGTTTATATCTTACAATCCTAGGAAGGTTTGGGTTCCGGAGCCGAATCGATTAGATTGTACAACACCTACAAGTCGATTTAATCCTCCCTACTCAACTATATGCATGGTCTAATGAGACTCGAGTTGGTTTATGTCTTACAAGTCTCATTGAAAAGGTAGGTGATAGGTAAATAATGCAAGGATTCATAGGCTCGCATTTCATCAAACATAACATGTGCATAAGTTGAGATCACAATAAGCAAGCAAATAAATTATGAAAATATATTAAATTAAGCATGAATCATCCCCCATGTTGGTTTCCCCTAATTACCCATTAACCCTAGTTAAGGAAACTACTCACTCATTATCAAGTTTAACATGTTAACAAAGTTGTCAATCATATTAACAAAACAAAACATGATGAACAAATGAAGATGATTAACAATAATTAAAAAGGGATTAAGAGAGTTATACCTAATGATGATTCCAAAATAATAATGCAAAGAATAATCGAAGTACTTGATGATTGATGGAAGGTTGTCAATCTCCCAATAAACCCAAATAATCTTCAATTACCCAAAATAAAAGATGAACAAAAAGAGAAATTAAGGAAATGAGATTTGTATTAAAATTTGATTAGAAGTTGATTACAAGATTAAAAAGAGATTTGAATAATATAAACTACACTAAAGATTGATAAGAAGAACATGATAATCTAATTAGACTAATGGGGTATTTATAGTGGGGATTAGGTGCACAAATTAGGGTTACTAAGGGCTTAAATGACGATTAAGTCCTTGAGGAATCGCTCCTCTCAAGAAAAGATGCGGGTCTCCTTTTAGCTAGTCTTCCAAAAATATGCGCATCTTAAATGAAGAAAGAAGAGGACGTGCCCCTCTGGAGTACAATGCGAGCGTCTAAGGGTCGGGACGAGCGGATTGGGGAGCTGCTGGACGGGCGACCTGGTGGTAAGGACGAGCGTCCTGGGGAGCTGTTGGACGGGCGTCCCGATGGTTGGGACGAGCGGATTCTGGCTCAACTTCCTTTTCTTCTTCCAACAATCCTCCGGGATTTTGTCGGGATGCAAGGATCTTCTTCATCATTGCACATCTAATACATTATGTACAAAAGCTTTCTAGTCTTGTCTTCTCTTTGATGCCTGGTCATTAGATTCGATCAATTTAGCTCTATTTTACTATGAAAATGCAAGGTTTGCACTCCTCTCCTACCAAGGAAACAAAACCTCAGAGAATATGCAAAACAAAGGACTAAAGATAGTAAATGACCCAAATATGCACTAAAAAGCATAGGAACGAGGCTAATTCGGGGACTAAATAATATGCTCAAATATTGATCACATCAAATATCCCCAAACCGAACCTTTGCTCGTCCCGAGTAAAGAGGTGACAAAACTAGGACCCTTATTTAAACTATCCTACTAATATAGCCGATATGAGACAATTAGCGGGTCTCACTCTACCCCTTCAACTCACAACAAGACAACCATGAGGTAGGATGCCTTCTTGCAAGGCAAGGTGGGTCTTGCCAAAATGGCGACACATCCAATCATTAAAGCACACAAAATCAAGTAATGGATGCATCTACAAAAAGAATAGCCACTTTCCTCATCTAAGTGGCGGAAATTATCTAAAGGGGAAGCAATTCAAGGGTACACACTCCTTCATAGATATGGTTTCTTCAAACTACTAAGCCTAGAAGGATACCAATAAATCACCTCCAAGTTGTGTCTTGCTTGGGTACCTTTGTCCTCAATCCTTAAATGCTTTTGTCAAGAATAGACTCCCTATGGTGTTAGAAACACTGGAGGATCGCGGAATTCCCCTTCTTGCCAAGACAAGAAGAAGGGTCGTCCCCTCTCTACCATGCACAAAAATGGATACGATGGGTAAAGGGATCAATAGATATTTGAGTTTCATTTGGGAGTTTGCTTTTGTTGTTGTTTTCCCCCAATTTCTTGTGGCATATAACATTTGAGAACACTTTCTTTTTGCCATTTCTTTTGATTTTTGGCATTTCAATACTTGACAACTTTTCAACTTTTGCATTTTCTTTTGAACATTTTCAAAGTCACCCCAATTAGTAACGAGGGTGCCTTATATTTGAAGCATAGGAGTTCTATTTTTGCTCCTCTTTTCTTTTGATACAATTTGCAAACTTTTTGACTTTTCATTTCATTTCTTGAACTCAATTTGAATAATTTTTGTGCCTATTCCCTTTGATGACAAAATGTATGGTAGAACATGGATGAATGATGGTTTCATTGTTTCAAGGGTCACCTTAGAATAAACGGTAGCCAAGGAGTTATCACACCACAAGGTACTCCTGACTAGGCCTTAATCCATGGGTCAAAGGATACTAGCATGACACATGCTAGGGTGTTTTACAAGCATTCTAACAAGCAAAGTCTTAAGAAGAAAAAGCATCTACTAGGGCCTATATACACTTGTCAAGCTTCCCAAATAGACGGTTTCACAAAATTTTTTCCTAAATGCAACTATATGCCATGATGCAACTAATATATATACATCCTAATGCATATGCTTCTACCAACTAATATGCCAAATAATTTGAATGCAAGTCCTAAATTCACACTGTTTATACCGCATCAATCAAAATAAAAACACATAGTCATTAACATAAAGAGGAAAAATGAGATTGGAAAGATCATACGATGCGGTTTTCAATATCCTGATGTCTCGGATGTGGCGTAGTCAATCAATGTGAACAAGGATGAACAAACACAATATATACAAAACAATATATATAAATCTATACTAAAAAGGAATGAACATGTTTTTGGATTTTCAATTTTTCAATTTTTTTGGATTTTTCGAAAATTTTGATTTTTTTGGATTTTGAATAAAAGTCAAGTTAGAATTTCCCATCCACACACTAGTATGGGCATTGTCCTCAATGGCTAATACAATAGGAAATTATGCAATGAGTATGCATGATTTCTAAACTAAATGCAAACTATACTAAGCTACACTACATGATGCATGTGTTTTTGTTATGGCGGAGAGCGTAATTTAAATTAGCTCCCAATGAATATGCATGGACTTCCCCAAACCAAAATAGACATTATTTCTAACGTCATGAATTTCGGGGGAGTTTATGCACATGGAATGCAATGCATGAAACTAAAGATTGTCATTTTGGATTTTACAAGTTGGGAACAAAGATAAAGAACACCTTAATGAAGCCAAGGTGCTAGTCCTCTAATGTTGCCAGGACTCCACAAAATAATTGATCAAGATAAAATAAAAACAAGAGAAGTAGACAAACCATAAGGGAGGTGTAAGAATGTAGGAGCCTCCAAAGTTTGCTATTCCTCACCCATTGTATCATCATCATCATCATCATCATCTCTTGAGGCATCATCAACCTCCATAGATGTGGAATCATGTCCACTCTCACTTTCACTTGCTTGTTCTTCCTCACTTTCCTCTTTCTCTTCTTGATCTTCTTCTTCTTGAACCTCTTCTTCTTGAACCTCTTCTTGGTCACCACCTTCTTCAACAACCATCTCCTCTCCACCCAGTCTACCACCACTAGGAATGCTAGGAAAGAATACTTCCCTATCCGCCCAACTATGCAAAGGACAAGACGGATCAAGAAGTTCTTGCCTAGCTAGATGTAGGAGGGGCGGATATTGGGCCTTGTAAGCATCCACTCTATCATTGTAAGCTTGCTTGTGCATTCCCCTCATGAGTAGTGTCAAGTAATCATTTCCCACTTCGACATCCTTGGGTTTGAACTCTTGGTATTCAAATGGGTAAGGTGGGGTGATAATAGAGGAGGGCTCGACAATTTCGCCCCTTTGTTGTTAAATGATATACTCGGTCTCTTCGGAGAGTGGGAGAAGTTAGTTCGGTCGGTGAACATTCAATCGGCAAATTTTGGAAGGCAAGGTGAAGGATCTAGCTTCATTTGTTAACCACCCATATTTGTCGTCAAGAGTGTCGTGCTTGACCCAGTTGAACTTGTGAATCATGGTGTCCATATCAATAAGATGGCCTCCTTTAACCGGCACATAAGTGTTGTTTTTGTTGAAATCCCGGTTAAAATTCCTAGCCAAAAGGGTAATTAGTCCTCCATTGATAATAAAGGCGGTGCCTTTTGTGCCACAATCGACATTAAGCCATCGTTCCACCAAAAGTCTTAGAGCATTGTATGGCTTGGTAAATTCCCTCCCCATGTTCAAGGCCGACTCACGAAGAATACAATCGAGTTTGGTAAGATGATTTGTGCCATTTCTAGATATCAAAGTATTCCCAATGACCTTATGCCCTACTCTAATGCCCGGATGGTGGACTAGGAGAGCACGACCATCATGAAAGCGCACGAATTTCTTTCCGGAAATCGCCATCCAAAGAGGAGCGGGGTCATACTTGATAGGAGTCTTTGTATATTTCGGGTTATCACTAAGGTCCAATATCTTAGCCAATTTGCCATAAGTTATGCGTCTATCAGCATTTTCAAGACGAAACTCGATGTTGGTTCGAGTCTCCACCCTTGTGACTTTCAAAGAACTTAAAATTCCAAGGTGAGGGAGGGGTATGTCAATTCTTTCATTGCAAAAAATTTACCCAATCCCATAGACTCAAAGAAAGTTTTTGTTTGTTCAAGAACACCCAATTTTGACAATGCATCTTCACAAATAAACTTAGTAGGCATGATGGTTTTCTTAGCAAAGAGAATGAATTTCTCCCTATGAGAGTCGGAAGTGAAAGTTACCTCCGGATAATTGGATAATTGTTCAATGACCGGAGTTGTTGATGTTGTAGCTTCCATAAGGGGATTTTGTTGTTGAACCTCCAACCTTGCCTCATGGACTACCAAAGCCTTTGACAATTGTTTTGCTTGAAGAGCTAGTTGCCTTTTGGAAAGTATCTTCTTTGGGGGTGCCTTGTTACCTCCTTTAGTTCTTGCCATTCTCCTTTGCTTGATTACACCAATGAGAGGTTGAAATCTTCAATTTTTAGTTATACCCAAATCGATTTAGGATGAATGAGTGTTGCTTTGTATCTTAAAAATCGACTCAAAGGTTGAAGATTTTGGTGTTTGAATCACTTGTTGTTGCAAAAAGAGTGATTAATTTTTGTTGTGAGGAAGTTTGGATTTGATTTGGTTGAATTTGGTTGAGGAAATTTGATTTTGTTGATGGAGAGGATGAGGGGTTTTGGGGTTTTTGGGTAGTGGGTAGTGTTTGTATGTTAAAGAAATGAGAATGACAGGGAGAAAGAGGTTTAAATCAACCGTTATTTTTGAAAACGTAGCAGAGGACGAGCGGACCAGGCACCGGGACGGGCGGATTCTTCAATGTTTGGCTCAGGAAAAGACGCCACAGGACGAGCTTCTTGATTCTAAGACGAGCGGATTCCTTGGGTAGGGACGAGCGTCTTTCTGGGTGGACGCTCGGATTCCTTTACAGAGAAAATCCCAGATTTTTGCCAATAAAAAGACGAGCATCTTTTGTGAAGGACGGCCGTCCAGAACAAGACGAGCGGATTCTCAGCTGAGACGCTCGGATTCTTTTACAGACCAGTTTTTGTATTCTGTAGCTCTACCAGACGAGCGTCTGGTGACTTTGGACGCTCGGGTTCTTCAGGACGAGCGGATTGTCCATTCGGACGCTCGGATTCCTACTTGACCACACGGATTCAGGTCCATCCGTGGGTACATCATAACCCGTGTCATTTTCATTCTTCAATCCTCGTGTTCTTCATTGTAGGGGCACTACAAAGGCATGAATAGCCTAGGCAATTGCTATCCCTACACTAAGGGAAAGCACTACACATCAATAAAATCATAAGTCCCTCCCTCACTTCTCTCAAAATGATGAATATGTTGATCAAGGCATAAAAATATAAACCCAAAAATGACAAAAATGCAATGTAATAATTGAAATACAAGTTAGGGAGTTAGAATATTTACAAATGGTGGTTTAGGGAGGACTCCACCAAACTCTCATCCAATATGAGATGTCAAGGGGGCATGTTCAAGGTGTTGTTGATGTTACTCAACACCTTGAATAAGTAGTCGAAAGCTTGCTCATTATCATGATAAAGGTCCTCAATAGATTTTTGCACTTGTTGTTCTCCATGATGGTCTTGGTTCATAGCATTACCAATATAGGGATTGAATATCCCTTCGAACTCATCATCCCAAAGACCGCAAACTTCATCTACTTGATCATTAAAAATTTCTTGAGTTGATAGAGACAACTCTCCTTATTTCTTGTCTTGGCCAATGAGGCCATCTTCTTCACTTCTCATGAGTGAGCTTTTCAAGCTCTAATTGTTGCTATTTCCTTGCTCTTTTGATGGAGCATCATTTACTTTCTTTTTCCATTGAAATTCCAAATTCTTCCTATCATCCTTCCGGCTATAGTGATCAACCATAAAACACGACTCATGCAATCAGGGAGCTCTCATGGTCTTGTCAAGATTGAAAGTGATGGTTTCATCTCCCACTTCAAGGGTGAGTTCTCCATGCTTCAAATCTATCACCGCTCCCGTGGTTTCAAGAAAGGTCTTCCTAAGATAATAGGAATGTTGGAGTCTTCTTCCATGTTAACAATAACAAAATCCACCGGGATGAATGACAGGGCAGTCGTATACCTATCAAAAATAACCAACTGGCTCTATCTAATATAGCTAGGGAAGTCGGGTCGATCTCCACAGGGAGATGGGAAAATGTTAGCTTTGTCTAAGTTTGTCACGGTAACCAAATTGGGGGTTTTAATTGGGTTGTTATTCTAAACTAATGAGAATGAGAAAGAGAAAAAGGCAGAGAAAAAGGATTAAGCAGATAAAGAAAGCAGCTAAGACAAACGGTTCACCATGATCATTCGGTCAAGTAATCTAGGTCTCAGGTCAATGCAAGTATGGTCCAAGAAGCAGTGAATATCTCCTTCCGGTCTCAATTCGCCCTAAAGCACAAATAGCTTAGCTTCCGCCCTCACTACAGTGCCCTAATGTTCGCTACGAGTCTCGCCCTTTCCAACCTTCCGGTCTAGGTCAAGGTTTACTATGATTTAAATGTCTAATTGCGTCGACTCAGTTAGATAGATACAAATAAATGCAGCGATTAACAACAAGGACTACACCAGCATTAACCTAATAATTCAATCGCTATCCCTTCATAATCATGGATCCCCTAGTCTTAGCAAGGGAAATTAGCTATGCATCATCATCGAATTAACAACAATAACATATAAATAATAGGAATTAAACATGATGATAATAAAATGAAATGAGAACAAATAGCAATAGTAAAATAAAGGAATAGAGGAAATAGAAGCAATCAAATGAATTAAGAATAAGAACAAGAATTAAAAGGGAATAATAATACCGAATACAAGTTCCGAATCTGAGTAGAAAAGAATAGAAGAAGAGTAAAATGAAGAAGCAGTAGAAAAATATAGAGTGAAAGTGAATCAGGAAGAGTTACGCAGTCTACTGTCTTTAGTAGTATACGAAAATCCTCCTCTAAACCTAATCCATAGCCTAATTACAAAAGCCCATACGAAATTAGGCGAAAAAACTCTATTACAGGCAAACCCACTCGATCGAGTGGAAATAAACCACTCGATCGAGCAACTAAGCGACAAACCCCTCGATCGAGTGGAAATAAACCACTCGATCGAGTAACTCCTTGTAATGTCTTCTCGATTGAATACTCGAACTGCTCGATCGAGTAACTTCCAGTATATAAAGCATTGGATCGACTAGAAAATTAGTCGATCGAGCTATTTTGGCACGTTAGACACTATGACACCTTCCGAAACCAGCTCACGCGTCTTCAAAGTGATAGATTCCAAGCTCCGGCTCCTTGTTCTCCATAAATACATGCAAATGGGACGAGTTTAGGCTCGATTTAGCTCCTTTTCGGTTTATTCCTGCAATTTACATAAAACGAACCAAAGTAGACTATTCGGGGGTATTTGTAGCTAGATGCCACATAAATAGTATAGAAATGCGTTTAGAAATGAGGTAAAAACCTTATATAAAATACACGCATCAATGAAGAATTTTCCAATTCTCACGGGAACATCTTCCCATATCCCTAAAGGTGTCTTTGTTGATCTGTCCGCCATTTGAAGCGTGATGTTGGTACATTTGAGTTCTGCCATTCCTAGCCTTTTGCTAACCGAATATGGCATGACACTAACACTTGCCCCAAAGTCACATAAAGCTTTGTTGATTGTAGTGTCACCAATAGTGCATGGAATGGAGAAGCTTCCCGGATCCTTGAGTTTCGGAGGTGAACTCCCTTGAAGGATGGCACTACTTACCTTAGTGAAGGCAATAGTCTCAAGCTTCCGGATTGATTTCTTCTTCGTAAGGACGTCCTTCATGTACTTTGCATAGGCCGGAACGTCATTGATCGATTCCGTGAAAGGAATCGAGACTTCTAAACTCTTCACAATTTCCATGAATTTTCCAAGTTGGTCATCAAACTTAGGCTTAGCTTGACGACTCGGGAATGGAAGTCTAATCACAATGGGCTCCTTCTCTTTGGCCTTTTCTTCACTTTTCTTTTAAACTTCTTGATTGGTGGGTTCTTCTTCCCTAGAG
The DNA here is from genome assembly GCF_048544455.1 of Silene latifolia. Taxonomy (NCBI): domain Eukaryota; kingdom Viridiplantae; phylum Streptophyta; class Magnoliopsida; order Caryophyllales; family Caryophyllaceae; genus Silene; species Silene latifolia. The sequence goes on from NC_133538.1 coordinate 396,960,157, forward strand.
TTTTGCACAACTCTTCCCTTGTCACTAGCTTCCACAACTTCATCCTCAACTTGCTTCTTTGGCCCTTCATATCTCGTACCACTCCTCTACTGAATGTCACTAACCGTTTCATGTCTTGGGGGATTACTTTGAGGTGGTAATTGCCCCTTTTGTCTTTGAGAGTTTGAGGATGCTAGTTGGGTCAATTGAGTTTCCAACATTTTTTTGTGGGCTAGGATGTTGTTGATGGTGATGTCTTTTTCTTGGCTATCTTTTTGCATTTGAGTGAAAAGTTCTTGTTGATTCTTTTGCATTTGGAAGACCGCTTTTTGAACATCAAAACCTTGGTCATTTTGTTGATTGTATGGAGTTTGATTTTGATAACCATGGTTTTGGTTGAAAAAGGGTCTTTGATTTTGGTTTCTCAAGGGAGGTGGGGTGTATGTTGGTTGAGGGTTTTGAACATTTTGGCTTTTGTATGAGATATTTGGGTGGAATTTGGTGTTTTCATTGTAATAGTTGGAATAAGGGGTACCACTTTTGTATGCTTGAAAATCATTCACTTGCTCATTCGTTCCCCTACATTCACTTTGGTCATGTCCCAAAGTTCCACAATTCTCACATATCCCACTTGGGATTGATGAAGATGCCACCATGGCATTAACATGATGCTTAGGTGATTTTGAGGCTTCTTTAAGCTTAGCCATAGCCTTCTCGAACTTCAAGTTGGTGGTATCAATATGAGCACTAAGTTGAGCACCCAATTGAGTAATAGAGTCCACTTCATGCTTTCCTCCTCTAGTAGCCTTGCGAGGTCTACTATATTGTGAATTATGGACCGCCATTTCCTCAATCTTATTCCAAGTTTGATTATCGTCAACTTCGGTGAACATACCATTTGATCCCATGTTGAGAATGTTTCTTGAGTCTTCATAAAGACCATTCCAAAATTGTTGTACCAAGAACCACTCGCTAAGTCCATGATGAGGACATGAGCGACAAATTCCTTTGAATCGCTCCCAAGATTCATACAAAGATTCTTCATCCCTTTGCTTAAAACCCGTAATTTGAGCTCTTAACATGTTAGTCTTTTCCGGAGGGTAGAATTTTTTGTAGAAAGCTAGAGCCAACTTCTTCCAAGAGTCAATTCCAAGAGTAGCCTTATCAAGGCTTTTCAACCATTGTTTTGCGGTGCCAATTAGAGAAAAAGGAAATAAGACCCATCGAATTTGGTCTTGAGTCATTCCGGTTTGTGAAATCGCATCACAATAGTCACAAAAAGTTTCCATGTGGGAATGAGGGTCTTCACTAGGCATCCCCCCCAAATTGGCTTCTTTCGACTAATTGGATAAATGCGGATTTTGCAATAAAATTTCCAGTTAAGTGTTGTGGTATGGGAGTTCCATTGGGTAGGTTCTCCTCGGTTGGTACGGAATGTGATGGAATCTTAGGCATTGTGGTTTGATTGTGTGATTGATTTTGTGTTGGGTTCTCCTTACCTTCTCTTGTAAAAGGGTTGATGAATTCAATAGTGTTTGGTTGAATATCTACAACATCACCAATACCTCTCAAAGTATTTCTAGCAAGTCTTCTATTGGTTGTCAAAGTCCTTTCAATTTCGTGATCAATGGGTAACAAGTTACCTTGTGATCTTCTAGACATGCAAAATATCAAAAAACTTGAAAACAATTAGAACAAGCCTTGAGGAGTTTTACTTCCCCAAGGCAAAGAAAGACACAACTAATAACAATTAAAAAAAAAATCAAATCAAGTTAACACCGTCCCCGGCAACGGCGCCATTTTTGGTCGGATCGCTCTGAGCTTAGATTTCGGTTACTTGTCGTTAGGAGCACCTAGACCAAAACAATATTTATAACTTAACAAACAACTCTAATACTAGTAAAGAGGCAAGTAAAGGTCGGATCCCAAGGGACGGGTATTGATGTAGAATTTTCGATTGCAAGTAGTGGTATCTAGGGGTGTCACAATTTGGGTTGAGATAAGAAGATCACTAAACTAAATAACAATTAAAGTAAGCAAGCAAGATGACTAAAATGAGATGTAAACAATTGATTAAAAGCACTAGGGTGTCATGGGTTCATAGGGGATTCATGGGAATTGATCATACAAATATATTCTCAAATTATAAGCAAGCAATTATTATTGTGATAGGATCTAGTTGGTTTATATCTTACAATCCTAGGAAGGTTCGGGTCCCGGAGCCGAATCGATTAGATTGTACAACACCTACAAGTCGACTGAATCCTCCCTACTCAACTATATGCATGGTCTAATGAGACTCGAGTTGGTTTATGTCTTACAAGTCTCATTGAAAAGGTAGGTGATGGGTAAATAATGCAAGGATTCATAGGCTCGCATTTCATCAAACATAACATGTGCATAAGTTGAGATCACAACAAGCAAGCAAGTAAATTATGAAAACATATTAAATTAAGCATGAATCATCCCCCATGTTGGTTTCCCCTAATTACCCATTAACCCTAGTTAAGGAAACTACTCACTCATTATCAAGTTTAACATGTTAACAAGGTTGTCAATCATATTAACAAAGCAAAACATGATGAATAAATGAAGATGATTAACAATAATTAAAAAGGGATTAAGAGACTTATACCTAATGATGATTCCAAAATAATAATGCAAAGAATAATCGAAGTACTTGATGATTGATGGAAGGTTGTCAATCTCCCAATAAACTCAAATAATCTTCAATTACCCAAAATAAAAGATGAACAAAAGAGAAATTAAGGAAATGAGATTTGTATTAACATTTGATTAGAAGTTGATTACAAGATTAAAGAGACATTAGAATAATATAAACTACACTAAAGATTGATAAGAAGAACATGATAATCTAATTAGACTAATGGGGTATTTATAGTGGGGATTAGGTGCACAAATTAGGGTTACTAAGGGCTTAAATGACGATTAAGTTCTTGAGGAATCGCTCCTCTCAAGAAAAGATGCGGGTCTCCTTTTAGCTAGTCTTCCAAAAATATGCGCATCTCAAATGAAGAAAGAACAGGACGTGCCCCTCTGGAGTACAATCCGAGCGTCCAAGGGTCGGGACGGGCGGATTGGGGAGCTGCTGGACGGGCGGCCTGGTGGTAAGGACGAGCGTCCTAGGGAGCTGTTGGACGGGCGTCCCGATGGTTGGGACGAGCGGATTCTCGCTCAGCTTCCTTTTCTTCTTTTCTTCTTTTCTTCTTTCAACAATCCTCCGGGATTTTGTCGGGATACAAGGATCTTCTTCATCATTGCCCATCTACTACATTATATACAAAGTCTTTCTAGTCTTGTCTTCTCTTTGATGCTTGGTCATTAGATTCGATCAATTTAGCTCTATTTTGCCATGAAAATGCAAGGTTTGCACTCCTCTCCTACCAAGGAATCAAAACCCCTGAGAACATGCAAAACAAAGGACTAAAGATAGTAAATGACCCAAATATGCACTAAAAAGCATAGGAACGAGGCTAATTCGGGGACTAAATATGCTCAAATATTGATCACATCAATAGTGCAAGTAAGGGTCGATCCCAAGAGAAGGACTTTTAAACTAAAAACTTGAATTGTAAACTATTGACTACTAAACAAGACTCTACTACCAATTTAGGCTCTAATGACAAGTTTATGAACAAACAAAGGTTATTAACAATGACAAACAATGGATGATCATAGACAAAGGGGGGTTTTTGAGTTGATTGGTAACATAAATGCAATGTAAAGTGCAATCTTTTCTAACAAGTTTTGACCGGATTTTGCGCTAATTAAAAGCCCATTTCGAAATTTTGCTTGAAAATGGGTTTTGTTTTTTTTTTGAAAAATCGTCATGGTTTTGTTTAGAAATGGTGATCATGTAAGGTATACACGTTTATACAAGCATTATAACAGGATGCTGAGTGCATTTAAAAGGGTTTTGGTTTAAAGGGTGGGTTGCCATACCGAACCATCAAACCCGAAGTCTGTGGAGAGGCTCGTGCCAAACAAGAGTAAGGCCGATTCCTAGTCCATTTCCTCAAGTAGTGAAGGCCCTTGATACAAACAAGAGTAAGCATCATGGTATAGATGACGTCAATCGCTATCCATCCTTAGGCCCAAATAAGAATTAGGACCGTTTAGACGGGACGATTGGTCGAATGTGTTGGGTTGGGCCTAGGAAGGCCGAATAAAACGGTCTAGGAAGACCGAGTTATGAAAACCGACAATTGTCTTGTACAAACTATTCCCTAACCTTGTTCAAGTTTCACCCTTTTGGCTACACGTAAGTGTATTATCCCCAGCGGAGTCGCCAAACTGTGGACATGGGCCACGGGGGCGCTTGGGAACGAACAAGCATTTTCATTTTGTATGGAGTCGCCACCAATTTTTTTGGGAAATTGGAACCGTTCGAGTACCTCGCGTCATGTCAAGACACAAAGTAGAGACATGAACACTAAGCAATCGTTACCCTTAGCATTCTATGTCTAGAATGACTCTCGTGGATGCCAATGACACGGGTGTTCACAGATATCCGGAGTAAGGGGTGAGGGTACGTATTAGGAAGCTCTTTTGATCGAACACCTAATCCCGCCCGCCTCGATAGCGGCCTCTACTAATGATTAGGGAAGTTATTCGTACTTGATATATCGTCGGCTATATGCATGCAATGCAACATCCTAGTTTTAATCCTAGCATGTGAGAATTAGGCTAAGTCGGTTAACACGTAATTAGCATGCAATTAATGTCGAAGTAGGATTTAATGTTCAATTACCTGTGAAAGCATACAAACAATAAAAGAAAATACAATAATTATAAATTACAATAATAAAAATTACAATAATTACATTGGGATTAGCGATTTATGTCGAAAATACCCTTAAAACGGATAATTTGAAAAAGAAAGAATAAAGGAATAAAATAAACTAACGAACAGATCAGAAGGTGATATTACGGATAATAGTTGATTAATATGTAAACTAATTAAATTATGTCAAGGCAGAAACGGAGTTCAGAGACAGGACTCAACCAGGAACAGGCGCAGCAGAGCTGCGTCGTTTGAAATAGGCGCAGCAGACGCTGCGTCTGTTCCTTGGCTCAGTTCTGGCTGTGAAGCCGTTATTGCAAGCCGTTAATGTTAATTGGTGAATTTAACGATTGATTAAGGATATTTACTCGGATGAAAGTGATTAACATGTAATTTAACATATGAATGGGTCATAAAAACAGTAAAACATGAATGAGACGGAATTAAACGGATTAACACATGATGGAATAATGACAGAAGTGAAAAATATTAATGAGTCAAACGAATTAAATCAATTAACTAGGTTAGATACGATGGATTAATGACGAATATGATAGATATGACAAAAGACAGATGAAAACTATATCAAAAACGAATTCCAGAAACCCAATATTGATGAATTGAATCTCTACAACCCGGAATTGAATTTAATGACGAAAACCCGCAAATATTGGATTATTTGGGATTTAAGTCGGATTTAAATAATAAAAACATATTAATGATGATGATTATAACATACATATGAATTATATACCATCCTAACGAAGAATTAACAAATAAACGAAACAAACAAAAGGATTTTGACGAATAACAGAGGACGAACGAAGAAGAAAGGAAGCAGGAACTGCGGCAGCCTCACGAAGAGGCGCAGCAGGAACTGCGCTCCTTCGAAGAGGCGCGCGCGATTCTTTGCGTCCTTTCTCGACGGTTATCTACTGGAAATCCGTAAAAAGAGGTTTTAAAGCATAGTTTTAGAAATCGGTTTTAATGGTATTTTCGACGTAAACCTTACAATGATGATTACAATAATTAAAATACAATAAAATAAAGAGAATTATACACCGTCAGACTTACATGTTGACGAAACGAGAAGGACTAAGATATCGATTAGTGATGCTCGACGCGAATGCAAAGAAAGTGCCCTCGTAAGAGGAAAACGATTAATTAATTAAGTTGATTGATGTGGAGTTGGTCAAATTGGTCGGTCATGCAAACGGGGAGGCTGGTACTCAGAAGGATCCGAGCTTACGTGGTCGAATGTTTAAGCACGTAGACGCCAAAAAGTAAGAACAAAGTCTAGAATGCAAAGGGAGAAGAGAAGGGCGGACACTCGCGTGAGAAATATGAGGAGCGAAGGCTCCTATTTATACTAATCACGTGAAGGAATTAGGGTTTCGGAGACTCTTTGGAAGTGAATCTCGGAAAGATATGAAAAAGATACGAGAAACATGCGAAAAGGGCACGGGAAGAGGCGCAAAGCCATCGCGTCTCTTGGAAGAGGCGCAACACCTGCTGCGTCTATTCCCAAGTGGTTTCCTCCTGCTGAAGAAAGATATCCGTGTTTGAGTAATGGTAGGACGGAAATAATTCGGTTTTCCTTAATATCTTATGTGAATATTACGAGAAATTGCTTACTAAAAGATAAAATTTATGAAATATGGAATAGAAATGTCCGGAACATTCCAGAACATTCTGACTCGGGATTTAACGGTTATCATAAAATGGAGACGGTTTTAGGCCCGGACTCCGAATGTACTCTAATTACTGTCAAAACGACCGTATCGGGACGTAGATGACAACTAAGAGGTAGACATTAATATTTGAGCAATCACTTGACGATAATCTTACGAATTGTCACAAATCATTCCGCGTACCAAACATGCGGCCCAATCATCACCGGGTGGTTTGCGGGAGGTGCAGAAATGAGGTATCTACAGAGCCCCCACTTTGACTGAGGCTTGGACAAGGCGAAAGTCAAAGTATAGCCATCAGGTCAATCGAAGATTACAACCTGACGACTATGGCGACGCGAGGCGGCTCAAGGGGTCTGAACCAAGGACCTGTCGTCGGGAACATTTTAGAGTCTGTCGACTATCGGGGAGGGTCGTTTAAAGTCCATTAGACTACGTAAGGAGGCTCGCCAGCCATAAGGAGAGACCATACCTGAGACTTCTTTCTCGAGATGCTTCCGGAGGTGCGTAGGAGCTAAGGTTGAGCATGGGAGCTAAGAGTAAGACCTAAAAGATAAGTAAGGATTGGTGCTAGGGTGTGGGACCCTAAAGGAAAGCATCGGCTGGAAGGAGGCCTAAAGTAAGTTCAACTTAAGGGTAACTAAAGCTTGGGTATAGGAACTCTATCGGTTTGGGAACTTGAAGGCTTATGAACCTAAAAGGATTGGGATCCTGTAGTCAAAAAAATCCTAACTTCGGGTCTACGAACCTAAGAAAGAAGGCTTTGGTTTGGGAACTTCTGGAGAACGACACCTTTGTCGCACTCTGCGGGGAAACGAGAAATATTGTGAGTAGCAGGACACAAAGTGGAACTGGCCGAGAAGAAATCTGCTTTGGGTAGTCTTTGGGAAATAATTGCGAGTAGCAGGACACAGGCGGGAACTGCTGAGGGGAAATCTGCTTAGGTAGATCGTCAATCCTTACGTCTTGAGAGAGACAGTACGTCCGCTTACTCTCGCTAGAGACACGACTGGGAATTGATTCTTCTTGTCATGAGAGGGAAAGTATATCCGCTTACTCTCGCTGGAGACATAACGAAGTTGTGTTGAATTCTGTGAGGGAATGAATGCTCGTTGCGACAAGCAAAATGTCTTGGAATGAATGAATAATACGCAACAATCTGCTGAGGGCATGGAAATGCGGGCCGGAACGAAAGAAAATCGTCACACGGACCAGAAGAATGAAAATATCATCGGGGAAGAAGCGCACCAAAGATGGGCCCACAAATAACGAATTCATAACGAATTTTTGAAAATCCGTATGGAGGGAACAAAAGGAAGAGGCGCAGCAAGAGCTGCGTCTCTTGGAAGAGGCGCAGGCGCTGCTTTCGTCTATTCCCCAAATTGATTTTCCTGCGTAAAAACGCGAAAATCAGGAGGCTTTGTTCATTTTTATTCGAAACATAAATCATACGTTTCTCTCTCAAATCTTCACCATTTCTGCCAAGGTTTGATTCAAAAGCTTGCATTAATCATGACTAATCGAGGTATGTGTCTCAATCTTGCATTAATCTTCTACATTTGTCCAATTTTGAGCCGAAAAACCTAGGGTTTATGACCCTTTCGATCGAAAATTTGGGGCTTTTTCCCCAAATGAATTTGCCTTGTCAAATTGACATTAGAAATGGATAGTATGTAATATTAGGAATATAACCATGTATTTGTTTCGAATTTTCATCAAGTTTTGAGCCTTTGAGTGAAATTTGAGACGGTTTTACAGCTGAACCGTAAATTGCTTCGAAAGTAGCCTTAGAAATGCCCATTTGTAATGAAACTTGATATTTGGGATCCTTGAATGATGGGTAAACTTTCTACCATCTCGGAATTTTGGTTTGTGACAGCTTTTTCAGGACACTTTTCTAGGGCATAATCGCCATTATAGCGAAATGCTGTCGAAATTTCGACTCGAACCCGGAACTAGGCTTCGAATTAGGCTTGACTTGACCCAATTTACCACATGAGTGATCGGGTTGGTGGGAATATGGCCAAGGATGGCAAGAAAATATCGGTTTCAGGGCTTCCGAAGGCTCGAAAATCCCTTAACCAAGGCTTGTCGTCATGTGACGCGGCCTAAATTTGCTTTAATGTTGCAGGTGATAAGGCTTCTACTTCTGGGAGAGCTCCCATGGAGATCGACGCTGCTACTGTCGAGGAGGCTTTGGAGCAGGCCTTCACCGCTGCGGTGATGGCTGCTGGGGACGAGGCTCACGAGGAGGAGGCCGTCGAAGAGGAGGAGGCCCCGAGACGGGCCAACGTCGGACAAGGAGGTCGTCAGCTGAGAGGGGCTCCCGTGTGGGCTGAGACTTGGGAGAGCAGGCACCTGGTGTGAGCTGCAGAGGGTCACCTGTTCTACAGGACGGTTAAGAGTTTGGTAAATAAGAATTCACTACTCACTACTCATCCTTATTCATTTTTTTATCCAAATTTCTTTCAAATTTCCTTCAAAACTAAAGATAGCTTTGTTTCAAATCGTAATAGGAAGCCGGGAACATCAGGTCGTTCTCGGGTTACACGACAGCGATGGAGCACTACGAGCGGCTGTCGGCGGAGGAGAGGGCCATGATCGAGCGTGGAGCGTTCGGTCCTTTGGTTCAGGTCTGGAGGGATATCGCGAAGAGGAAGTTGCGGGCTAACCTTAGCCTGGTCCGTGCTTTCTTGAACTGATTCTGGGACACGACTTCCACGTTTCACATACCTTTTGGTGAGGTGGGAGTCACTTTGGAGGACTACGGCATGATTTCTGGTCTGCCGTGCGGGACCGAGGAGGTGGTGTGGCCGGAGACTGCCATGAGGGCGGACTCGGCCGAGGCGAGGAGATTGATCGGCTAGAACTTGTCGCCGAAGGCTGTTAGCGTGCCGGGTTTGATACCCAGTTCCTACGTTCGAGACTACTTTGCGGGGAAGACCCCGGCGCTGGTGACGATTGATGGGAGGGAGACGACTTCTCCTCCCTCCACAGCTGAGCAGAGGGCTCGTCTGTGGCTCTGGTGGTTTCTGTCTTCGATTTACCTCGGAGAAAAGGGCGAGAGGCTGTCGACGAAGCTTCTTCCTTTCCTTTCGACCCGAGTTCCCTAGGACGTTGGGACCGGTCATTTCTGGTTTCGCGGTCCTCATCCGCTTCATGAGGGCCATGGTTCGTCCGGAGTTGATGGAGAAGGGGACTTCTCCCGGTGCCGTCTCGGACCGGACTACTCACTGGAGGTATGAACCTACCTTTAGACCAAAGTAAATTCCTTTCTTTATCAAATTACGAAAGATCGTCATTGATTATTTTGCTTTTGCAGGCGTGGGTGTACTCCTACTTTCCGAGTCTCGCGCCCAAGAGGACGGAGCCGTTGGAGAGGGCCTATCCCGTGGTGAGGGATTGGGTGATGTGCTTACGAAGAGCAAGCGTTCTTCTCACAATGTCTACCGGCGGACGTGAACGCTCTTGGAGGCGTGAGTATCCTACTTATATTTGCTCGTGCTTCTTATATTTGCTTTTAATTGATCGTAGGAATGATCCTTTCTTTATCTTGTCACGGTGGGTGCCCCGACCTTGGGCGGAGTACGCTGAGCGCCTCCTTTTGTGGGCGAGGTCCTTCGACCTAGGAGCTCGGGCCGACTAACCGTTGAGGACGTCGATGGGTCCTGTGGTGGTACTTGGCGAGCGCTTGGCTCGTCGGTGCTCGCGGGCGTGTTGACGGTTCCGTCGATCCCCGGACGATGTTTAGGGAGCCTTCGAGGCCGAGAGGGAGGCGGACTTGACCGGTGCCAGTGGTGACGCCCTTCTTCTTCCTGGCGAGGACTACTCGGCGTTCCTTTACGGGAGGTTGGCGTACTGGCCGGTAGTGGTGAGTATTTTTTATTTTTCCTTTTGATTTGATTTTTGAGAAACATGATGAAAGATCATCGATTAATGAGAATCATTTGTCTTTGTAGGAGGTCGAGGCGGCGGGCATAGAGCCCCAGAGTACCCCGAGACCCTCGAGTACACTGACGCGACCGGGAGGACGACGATCTCCGAGCTGCGTGACTTTGACGTAGCTGTGACGGATGCTGGCTTAGACGACTGGCAGTATCTGATTCGGAGGGTGAGCCTCTAACTTGTATGACCTTTGTGTAAGAACACATTTGGTTGAGTTTGTCCAATTGTTTGAGAATTTCTTTTTGAAAATGCAGGTTGCGCCGTCTCGGTTTGTCGCGTTGTGGAGGGTGGCCAACCGGCTGCGAGCTACTGCCGTCGAGGCACTTGTCGGCGGTCGAGGTCGTCAGGTATGAACCTTACGCCTATCCTTTTTGATTTTTTTGATTTTTTGATTTTGCTTGAAACAATTGACATGAGCCCATTTATTGTTTACAGGGTGACCGCGGGCTGGAGCGAGAGTTGACCCAGTCTCGGGAGGAGACAGCTCGCTTGTTGAGGGAGCTCGAGGTTCGGGACGCCGAGATCTCCGTTCTTGTGGTGAGAGTTGCAGAGTTGGAGGGCGCCCAGCAGTAGTTTTTGTTTGTTGGCTGTATTTTGTACATTTGTACGTTGATTTTGAACATTTTCGGACTTTGTTTGGGGCTCGAGCCCCAAGTTTGTTGTACATTTCCTTCGTTTGGTATATATACGATGGCCTGAGTGCCTTTGCTGCTGGGTTGTGTTGCTTGTATCGGCAGGTTAGTTTCGAACAGGTTTGGTAGATGACGGTTTACGCCGTCATGCTGCCGAAATTTACATAGAAAAACACTCAAAGCATACATTTTTATATACATATGGCCTTAATTAGCGCAAAATGAGAGACTCAAAAGAACGCGAAAAAAAATGCAAAAATGCAAAAATTTTGCCGGAAATGACCGGACGGTAGGGAGGGTTACCCCCTAAAAAAAGAAAAAAAAATAGAAATCTATAAGTTTAGAAACGAAATTAAAGAATAGAAATTAATATTTAAAATGAAAATTATTTCCTAAAATGAAAATGAAATTTATTTCCTAAAATGAAAATAAACAAGTGTGATATAGTGGCAGAAATGTCGATGTCGCTTCGAAATGCGTGCCCGCGAAATTAGGAAACCTGAAACATGGTAATCTTCCCGTATTTACCAAAATAATAACCTGTAGGAATAGGAAATTATTCGTTATGGAATTAGGAAAGATCCAACGCGGAAAATCACAGAAGTGAAGCTCAGGAAGAGGCGCAGCATGGGCTGCATCCCTTTGAAGAGGCGCGGCGGTCTGCGCTTTGTTCCCAATTTGTTCCGTTCTGACGGATTTTTGGAAACAGCAATTAGTATAAATAGAAACGTTGATGGAGCGTTTATTCACACAAATCTTCCGTCTCATCTTCGTCTAAATACACAAAATTCTTCAAAATAAATTTTCTCATCATGAATACTTTGGAGATCCGCTTGAAGGAATGGACCAATGAATTTTCAAATATGGATCAGCATGATATGGGTTCTTATAACTTTGGATCGTTGTTGAGTTTGAAACTCATCAAGGTTGTGAAACCGTTCTTGGATGCTTGTCTTGACTATTGGGACCCAAATTACCATGTTTTTGCGTTCCCTGGAGGTGATATTTGCCCCTTTCCTGAAGAAATTGCTGCTATTGGTGGATGGGACCCCGAACATTTGCCTGCCATTCCTTCTACTTCTCAAGGGTACAAAAGCAAATTTAGAGATTTGCTCGGATTGACTAGACTTGAGGTGGACCGTCTAGTTACCTCAAAAGGTATGAGAATGTTGGACTTCATAGATCGATTTATCAACAGGGCCGACCCCACCGTTTCTCATGTTGCTAGGCGGAGGGCATTTGGCTTTTGCTTGTTGCATGTGTATGTCTTCCAAGGGCATGTTGACGAAGACTTGAGAGGTGATCCCCGTCTTTTGGGCCTTGTTGAGCAGATGGAGCTGCGCAGGAGCCCAGCTTGCTTATGCTTAGGAGAGATCATATTGGGCTTGGATAATAGGAAATCCAATCGTGATCTGCCGTTCTTGGGGAGTCCCGTCATTTTGCAGGTAAAAGACACCTTTTCTTTTTTTTTTTCTTTTTTTTTGTTTCGTTTTTTTTTTGTTTTTTTGTTTTTTGTTTTTTGTTTTTTTTTGTTTTTGATGTCTAATACCTGTTTTTGGTAGGTTTGGCTTATGGAGCGGCTCCGATTGATCGAGCCCCCAGTTCATGCGCTTTCCTATCATGCCCGCTCGATCGCGATGAGGACAAGGTTGTACATGGTGGACTTCACCCGGGTCTGTGATTATTGGAAGAACAAGCTGAAGAGTGATGATGGCCCGTTGATCAGGTGGGTCGTACCGTGGTGGCACCTCAAGTCCGTCACTGGAGTGTCTTCTTTGGATCCCACTAGGTCGGTGCGCATTCCCGGATTGGAGTTTATGGTATGCATCTTTCCGGAAAGGCTGATGAGGCAAGTTGGGCTGAAACAGACGATCCCGAGGTTGGATACCGTCCCGCAGACTGCTGTGGCACTTACTACAGAGAGCCGAAGAGAGTGGGCTATCAAATGGGCCCAAAGAAACATGTGGTTCTTGAATTTCTCCGCCAATGCTTTATGGGTGTCGGATTCTTATCTGAGGTGGAGAAAGGCTACTACTCCGGAAGAGCGCGAGAAGTTGAGGAAGCGCGAGCCTATCGACTACAAGGTGCACGAGGGAGAGAAAGAGAAGGAGAAGCATCTGACAGAGGGAGAAGAAGAAGCCGAGTTTCAAGTCATTCATCCGTCGAAGAAACCAAAGACTACTCCTGTCGCGGAAATGGTGATTGGCAAGAATGGAAAAGCTTGGCCTCGAGAAAGACCGCTGGTGATTAGGTCTGAAGTGGCGCAAGAGCGTCTGGCTCGAGGTCGTGACAAGAAGTATGACAAGAATGACAAGGGCAAGGGGAAGATGGAGGAATAGCCCGAGTCTTTATTTATTATTTGATTATTATTATTATTATTATTGTTGTAATAAAAAGGTGGGGTTTTTAGAATCCTAGCCTATTCTATTTTTATTATGTAGCGTACTATTATTATTAGAAAATGAATGAAATAAAAAAGGTTAAATGGTTATGAAACCATTGTGGTTTTCTATTTATTATTCTTGTCGAATTTCAAATGCAATGCAAATGTCCTTCTATTTACATTTTAGATATGATGGGTTGAATCCTGTGAAGGATTGCCTACGTATTCACTTAAAAAGCGAAATCAAACCCTTGCGCGTAGTTCGAGTAAATGTAAAAGAATAATTGTTCTAAGCAAGAGCTTGTAATGAACTTAGAAAAGAAGCATGAGCTTTTGCTTACTATGAAGGTGCGAATTTAGTTTATTTGATGATACGAGGATGACAAATTCGTCAAAATGCAAGAGCATAGTGACATTAACTTATTTCAGATTGGCCAGGGGCCGTTTATTTAGTGCCACAAGAGCGACACGTGGGGTTACGCGAGGCGCGTTTTTGTTCCTATTCTAGGCATAGTACCGTTTCAGTTGGTCAAGGTTTGTTGGGTTTGAAAACTCATTCCCATCTAGGTCTGTGATCCTAACCGCACCCCCTGGGAGTATGGATTTGACTAGAAATGGTCCGGCCCAATTAGGTTTGAATTTTCCCCGTGGGTCGACAGGTAAAAGAGCTCTAACCGATTTGAGCACTAAGTCTCCTTCTTTGATGTTTCTTGGCCTAACCCTTTTGTTGAAAGCTCGTTTGATACGTGCTTGGTATGTTTGGACATTATGCAAGGCGCGTAGCCTACGTTCATCCAGGAGGATGAGCTCTTCATATCTATCCCTCTTCCAATCGGCTTCCGGGATTTGAGTTTCTAGCAAAATACGCAAGGATGGTATTTCTAGCTCGACTGGTTGTACAGCTTCCATGCCGTAGGTCAAATAGAAAGGAGTAGCCCCAGTGGGCGTCCTGACAGATGTACGATACCCCCATAAAGCAAAGGGTATCTTGCTTGGCCAATCTCTATAATTGTCAATCATTTTCTTGAGAATCGTGACAACATTCTTGTTTGCCGCCTCTACCGCGCCGTTAGTCTGTGGTCTATAGGGCGAAGAGTGGTGATGCTTAATCTTGTATTTGGCTAGCAATTGCTCGGTTTCAGCTTAGAAATGTGATCCGTTATCGCTAATGATCTCATGTGGGCAACCATATCGACAGATGATGTTATTTTGTATGAATTTTGCCACATTTTTAGCTGTAAGATCAGTGTAGGAAGCCGCTTCTACCCATTTGGTGAAATAGTCGATTGCTACTAGAATGAAACAGTGACCTCCTGTTCCGGCGGGGTTATCTTCCCGATTATGTCAATTCCCCATGCAGAAAATGGCCAAGGGGATGTCATTGTATAGAGCAACGAAGGAGGGACATGTTGTACATTCCCGAAGATTTGGCAGTTGTGGCAACGTCTTACGTATTTGATGCAATCGGATTCCATTGTGGTCCAATAATATCCCAAACGTGTGATTTTCTTTGCCATCATGGGCCCACTCATGTGAGGACCGCATTATCCGTCGTGGACTTCTTCCATCACCTTTCGTGCCTGTGAATGATCGAGGCAACGTAGGACTACACCAAGAGGTGTTCTTTTGTATAATTCTCCCTGCATGAGAATGTATTGGGAAGCTAGTAGGCGTATAGCGCGTTGTCCCCTCTTATCCATATCTGGTGGACATGTACCATTAAGCTTAAAATTCAGGATTGCTTGGAACCAGGGTTCCTGCGCGATTTCCTCTTCATCGGTGATTTGGTGGACATAAGCCGGCTCTGACCGTCGTTCGATGCACAAAGGCATTTCAACCATGTGATCTGGCATATTAATCAATGATGCAAGTTTCGCAAGAGCGTCTGGAAATTGATTTTCCTCCCGAGGTAGGTGTAGGTAGGTTACGTGATCAAAGAATTGAGCGACTTGGTCTATCCTAGCCTGATAAGGTGCGAGGCTTTCACTTCGGATTTTCCAAGATCCTGTAACTTGGTTAATGATTAGTGATGAATCCCCATGTACTCGGAGGTTTTTAATGCCTAAGCTCACTGCCGCTTGTAGTCCAATGAGACAAGCTTCGTATTCTGCAGCATTGTTTGTCACCTCGAAGTCGAGTTTGACAGCAATGGGTGTATGCTCGCCTTCAGGAGAAATGAGCAACACTCCTATTCCGAATCCTCTCAAGTTTGATGCTCCATCAAAGTATAGGTCCCAGGAGTCCACATCAGTTTGGAGTATATCCTCGTCTGGAAATGACCAAGTATCTATTGTTTGTGCGTCATCGATAGGATTTTCTACGAAAAATTCGGCGACGGCGCGACCTTTTATAACTTTCAATGGCACGTATTTGAGGTCGAATTCTGAGAGCATCAAGGTCCATCTTGCTAGACGTCCGTTGAGGACGGGTTTCTCGAAGAGGTATTTGACTGGATCCATTTTGGAGTATATTTTGACGGAGTAGCTAAGCATGTAATGGCGTAGCTTCTTCGTTGCCCACACAAGAGCGAGGCATGTCTTTTCGAGTTGTGAGTATTTGCACTCGTACTCCAAGAACTTCTTACTAAGGTAGTAGATAGCTCTTTCTTCACTTCCTACGTTTGTGCCAAAGATGGCACCCATGGCCGTTTCTTCTTGTGAGATATAAACCAAGAGGTTGATCTCATTGTGGTGGCATGAGCACTGGTGGTTTAGCCAATATCTCCTTGATCCGGTCGAATGCCTTTTGACAATCGTCATCCCACATGGTGTGGTCTGTTTTCTTGAGTTTCTTGAAGATAGGCTCACAAATCATCGTAAGTTTCGATATGAATCGACTTATGTACTGTACCTTTCCCAGGAATCCTCTGACTTCTTTTTCTGTTTGAGGTTGTGGCATTTCGATTAGAGCTTTGATTTTGGAAGGATCTATTTCTATACCTCGTTGGCTAACAACGTATCCCAGGAGTTTACCAGATGTTACCCCGAACGTGCATTTCTGAGGATTGAGCCTCATGTTGTACTTTCGTAGTTTTGCGAAGAACTTGCGAAGGTTCGCGATATGTCCCTCTCTTTCCTTAGATTTGACAATCATGTCGTCTACATATACCTCAACCTCTTTGTGCATCATGTCATGTAGGAGTGTAGTTGCGGTGCGTTGATATGTAGCTCTGGCGTTAATTAATCCAAACGGCATTACCGTATAGCAGTAGGTTCCCCATTGGGTGACGAACGCGGTCTTGTGCATATCTTCCATGGCAATCTTGATTTGGTTATAACCCGCATACCCATCCATGAAGGATAGTAATGTGTGGTCCGCAGTATTGTCTACCAATATGTCGATGTGAGGTAGAGGGAAGTCATCTTTTGGACTTGCTTTTTTTTAAGTCCCTAAAGTCAACACAAACGCGGATTCTCCCATCCTTCTTGGGTACGGGTACTATGTTAGCTACCCAGTCAGAATACTCGGAAACTTTGATGAACCCGGCTTTGAATTGCTTGTCGACTTCTTCCTTAATCTTTAGAGCCCATTCCGTTCTCATTCGTCGAAGCTTCATTTCACGGTTTGAAACCTGGCTTAATCGAATCCTATGTTCAGCGATATCCCTGTCGATCCTTGGCATATCTTTGTAGGACCAAGCGAAAACGTCTTTGAATTCATTTAGGAGGTCTATGAAGTCGGCCCTTTCGGTAGAGCTCAAGGTAGTCCCTATCCTAAGTTCTTGGGGTTCTAGTTCGGTTCCTACGTTGATGGGTTCGGTGTCTTCTATTACTGGTCCCCCTTCCCCTTCCTGTAGTATTTCTTTGGCTACGTAGGGAGGTATTTCGATTGAGTCTGGGTCTTGGTCATCCTCAGTATCATCGTAAACAGAATTGCACTCAAGATAACACAAAGAGTAAGCAGAACCTGATTTATTCATATTAAAATTTGAGTAAAGTTGAAACAAAGAAGCCAACTGATCCATGGTCAGTGGCGGCAAAGGGACAGTGGTTGGGGCATTTCCCGAACTACTGTGACTACTCGAGACTAAGCTAGGAGAAACGAAGGGAGTGGGGATGACGACAGGAGTAGACTCTCTAATGACTTCTCTAGACTCCGACTCTGACTCCGACTCCGACTCAAACTCATCGTCTTCTGGTTCTCCTTTGAACATCTCTCCTTCTCCAGTGGTGAGCTTGAAGAGTCTTCCTTGATTGTTGGTCCATTTGATAGATTTTCTCCATCCTTTCTGCTGTTTCGCGTCGGTTTCTGTGATTAACGCGGTGGGGTTGAAGCGATCGTCTTGAAGTATCATAGTAATGATCTCATCCTGCGCGGCCCTAACGAATCGATCTTCTCCAAACAATAGGCTAACAGCTTGTTCGTCTAAGCAAGGTGCTTGACGGGTTCTGACGGTAGGAACCGTTTCTGGAGGGATGAAGTAGCAATCGTGAAAGATCTCGATTCCGGCTAACTTCCTCTCGAGATAATGCCAAGGTTCGGGAAATCCGTGAAAAAGTTCTAGACTTCCTTCTTGAACAAAGTACCCATTCAAAGTAGGGAGATAGGGCCTCATTTGGACTCCTACGTGCTTGCGGTTTTGGACTTGGGCGAACATTTCGAGAACCTGCTCTTTTGTAGGTTTGTACCCTAGTCCAAGTGGTATCCTTGTTGAGTTGCCTTCCTTGTATGGTGCGAAGGTATTCTTCCGAAGAGGGTTCAAAGGCATTCCAGGGAAGTATCCCTGGGATTTGAGTATGTGGTTGACCACTAAGTTAGAGTAGGGATTATAGTATAAGGGTGCCAACTCACTTTCTATGACGCTTACACTTTGGAAGCCCCCAAGTTCGTATACGGGATCTGCAAGGACTTGATTGTTCGACTGTTTATCGATTATTGCCTTGATGGGTGACGAAGTGATCGTCACTACTTTGCCGTTTAGTGGGATCTTGATCTTTTGATGAAGGGTGGATGTTACCACTTTGGAAGCATGAATCCAAGGCCTTCCCAGAAGTATGTTGAATGAAGCTTCAATGTCCACTATTTGGAAGCTAACCTTTCGTTCGATTGGCCCTGTGGCTATGGTTAAGTTAGCAAGTCCTACTACTTTTCGTCGTGTACCGTCATATGCACGCACACCTTGATTGGTAGGGGTCCAATCCGACTCTTTCATGCCTAGCTTGTATGCCGTTTTGAGGGGTATGACGTTGACCGCGGAGCCATCATCCACCAAGGTCATTGGCACATTCTTCTTTAGACAAATGACAGTGATGTATAGAGCAAGGTTGTGACTAGCGCCAAAAGGTGGCA
The DNA here is from genome assembly GCF_048544455.1 of Silene latifolia. Taxonomy (NCBI): domain Eukaryota; kingdom Viridiplantae; phylum Streptophyta; class Magnoliopsida; order Caryophyllales; family Caryophyllaceae; genus Silene; species Silene latifolia. The sequence continues at coordinate 396,978,880 of NC_133538.1, forward strand.
AATCTTCGTCTGAGAAAGTAATAGGATTACTTAGCTTAGGTGATTCTTGAAAGACCAAGTTGACTACATCTTCAGGAGTGGAGTTATGTGCTACATTTAGTTTGGCCAAAGCTTGCAGTAAAGCGTGGCGATGTGGGAATGAGCTTGCTACTAATTGCCAGACTGAAAGATCAGCCTTTATTTTCTGTAATTGCTTGAGCAAGTGATCAGTGGAGTCATCTTCGTTGGTTGGACCATTTTGAGTAGTGCTTTGATATGGGCGACCTGAACGAGTTAGGTGGTCCACATCTTGGTCTTCACCATTTTGGACTATTTCTTTGGCTAGGGAGTTTTCAATGAGATATTCGTCCTTATCATCATCGGCCCAAACTCCATTGATTGCAGCTAGTTCCCTCATTCTCACGATGTCATCTTCTAGTCGTATGATTTGATCGACTAGTTTATCAACCACGGTGATTATTTCTTGCATAGTGGCATTTTGAGAGAAGATTAGTGGCACACGTTCTTCGGGTATTGCGTTGGGATCTCGTAGAGTTGTTACCATGTTTTCTAGTTCCCAAACTTGTCTATCTACACTCCTTGCCCATGTGATGAAGTCGGAAATGGTAGGGGAGATGGTAGAGTAGAGCCCTTCATTCTCGATTGCATGAATTTCATTTTCGATGGGAGAAATGAGGTGTGAGCAATCTAAGGTAGATTCATCACTTGTGATCACTAGAACTCCAAGAGGATTCTGAGTGTTGTTGGGTTTACCTCCTGGTGGTATTGGGAGTCGACCATCTTCAATCATGTCTTGAAGCACGTTTTTCAACTTGTAGCATTTTTCTGTGTCGTGCCCCTTGCCCCTATAGTATTCACAGTACGAGTTCTCGTCCCAAAACTTGGACTTCCTTTCGGGTTCGGGAGTAGGTCCAATGGGTTGGCGTTTACCTTGCTTCATTAGCCTCTTTAGAGCGTTGGAGTAAGTGTCCCCAAGGTTTGTGAATTTCCTTGGTGGGGTAGTTTTCTTGGATGGCTCGAGAAGGTTAACCTCATCGGTCTTACTAGTAGAGTCGTATGAACGACTTGTGGACCCTTGATATCCTCGACCTACCGTTTTGGACAAGAGTCCTTTACGGATGTCGTCTTCAATCCTTGTCCCTAGTACGGTCAAGTCTTTGAAAGTCTTGATGTTTTGGTATCTCAAATGATTGGCATAGATGGGCTTGAGATTATCCACAAACTTCTCCACAAGCGTAGCCTCGTCCGGGCGTTCTACTAGTTGAGTGCTAGTCTTCCTCCACCTACTTAGGAAGTCGGTGAATCCTTCTTTGTCATTTTGGGTAAGAACCTATAGAGTACGCATGTTGACTTGGATCTCGGCATTATCCGCATATTGCTTGGAGAACTCGATCGCGGCATCTTCCCAAGTAGCGACCTTCTTGTGATCTAAAGAGTAGAACCATTGCCTTGGGATGGTATCAAGAGATGAAGGAAAGATCCTTAAGAACATCTCGGGTTTGATGCCTTTGATAGACATGTAATCCTTGAAGGCACGAATGTGGTTCAAAGGGTTCTCGTGTCCCTTGAACTTAGGGATATCCGTCATACTAAAGTTGGTTGGCAATTTGGAATTGACGGCTTCATACTTGCGATTGTTCTCCCTATAAATATCATCACCCTTAAGGTACATCAATTGCTCCTCTAGGTATTGGAGTCTTTTCTCAGCTACAGTCATCCCCATGAGAGGATTTTCGTCCTTGGATTCGTTGTCAGAGTCACGTAGTACTTCACTTTCATGAGGAGGCAACCTTCCCTTCACGGCAAAGATACGGCCTTCGATGAGCTCAAGGCGGTCATAGGTTTGTTCTTGAGTAGATTGCATTTGGGCTAGCGCGGCTAGGATTCGATCATTACTATTTTGAAGTTGGTTGAAGTTTGCTTCATCACTTGATCCGGGCATCTTGGAAACTGGATAAGATATCGGCGACGAATCAAAACACGATCGACCATTCTAACACACTTGCTAAAAGAGGAAAAGTTTTGACTCGTGAAGTGGGTGTGTGCCACTTGTGTTGAGTGAGTTTTGAAGAAAGACAAGGTCTTTGAAAATGTGTGTCCTAGTCAACTATAGTGTAGTTGTAGGAGTGGACTCGAAGTGAGGTTTTGAAATGGGCCTGTGGCCCGAATTTTGACACGACAAATGGACAGAGTTTTGACCGGATTTTGCGCTAATTAAAAGCCCATTTCGAAATTTTGCTTGAAAATGGGTTTTGGTTTTTTTTTGAAAAATCGTCATGGTTTTGTTTAGAAATGGTGATCATGTAAGGTATACACGTTTATACAAGCATTATAACAGGATGCTGAGTGCATTTAAAAGGGTTTTAGTTTAAAGGGTGGGTTGCCATACCGAACCATCAAACCCGAAGTCTGTGGAGAGGCTCGTGCCAAACAAGAGTAAGGCCGATTCCTAGTCCATTTCCTCAAGTAGTGAAGGCCCTTGATACAAACAAGAGTAAGCATCATGGTATAGATGACGTCAATCGCTATCCATCCTTAGGCCCAAATAAGAATTAGGACCGTTTAGACGGGACGATTGGTCGAATGGGTTGGGTTGGGCCTAGGAAGGCCGAATAAAACGGTCTAGGAAGACCGAGTTATGAAAACCGACAATTGTCTTGTACAAACTATTCCCTAACCTTGTTCAAGTTTCACCCTTTTGGCTACAAGTAAGGGTATTATCCCCAGCGGAGTCGCCAAACTGTGGACATGGGCCACGGGGGCGCTTGGGAACGAACAAGCGTTTTTATTTTGTATGGAGTCGCCACCAATTTTTATGGGAAATTGGAACCGTTCGAGTACCTCGCGTCATGTCAAGACACAAAGTAGAGACATGAACACTAAGCAATCGTTACCCTTAGCATTCTATGTCTAGAATGACTCTCGTGGATGCCAATGAACACGAGTGTTCACAGATATCCGGAGTAAGGGGTGAGGGTACGTATTAGGAATCTCTTTTGATCGAACACCTAATCCCGCCCGCCTCGATAGCGGCCTCTACTAATGATTAGGGAAGTTATTCGTACTTGATATATCGTCGGCTATATGCATGCAATGCAACATCCAAGTTTTAATCATAGCATGTGAGAATTAGGCTAAGTCGGTTAACACGTAATTAGCATGCAATTAATGTCGAAGTAGGATTTAATGTTCAATTACATGTGAAAGCATACAAACAATAAAAGAAAATACAATAATTATAAATTACAATAATAAAAATTACAATAATTACATTGGGATTAGCGATTTATGTCGAAAATACCCTTAAAACGGATAATTTGAAAAAGAAAGAATAAAGGAATAAAATAAACTAACGAAATGATCGAAAGGTGATATTACGGATAATAGTTGATTAATATGTAAACTAATTAAATTATGTCAAGGCGAAACGGAGTTCGAGACGGGACTCGGCCAGAACAGTAGCAAAGAGCTGCGTCCTTTGAATAGGCGCGTGACGCTGCCTGCTCTTGGCTCCTTAACTCGGTCCGTGAAGCCGTTATTGCAAGCCGTTAATGTTAATTGGTGAATTTAACGATTGATTAAGGATATTTACTCGGATGAAAGTGATTAACATGTTATTTAACATATGAATGGGTCATAAAAACAGTAAAACATGAATGAGACGGAATTAAACGGATTAACACATGATGGAATAATGACAGAAGTGAAAAATATTAATGAGTCAAACGAATTAAATCAATTAACTAGGTTAGATACGATGGATTAATGACGAATATGATAGATATGACAAAAGACAGATGAAAACTATATCAAAGACGAATTCCAGAAACCCAATATTGATGAATTGAATCTCTACAACCCGGAATTGAATTTAATGACGAAAACCCGCAAATATTGGATTATTTGGGATTTAAGTCGGATTTAAATAATAAAAACATATTAATGATGATGATTATAACATACATATGAATTATATACCATCCTAACGAAGAATTAACAAATAAACGAAACAAACAAAAGGATTTTGACGAATAACAGAGGACGAACGAAGAAGAAAGGAAGCTGAATGCGCGGCCCTCACGAAGAGAGCGCAGGAGAATCGCGCTCCTTCGAAGAGGCGCAGCAGTTGCTGCGTCCTTTCTCGACGGTTATCTACTGGAAATCCGTAAAAAGAGGTTTTAAAGCATAGTTTTAGAAATCGGTTTTAATGGTATTTTCGACGTAAACCTTACAATGATGATTACAATAATTAAAATACAGTAAAATAAAGAGAATTATACACCGTCAGACTTACATGTTGACGAAACGAGAAGGACTAAGATATCGATTAGTGATGCTCGACGCGAATGCAAAGAAAGTGCCCTCGTAAGAGGAAAACGATTAATTAATTAAGTTGATTGATGTGGAGTTGGTCAAATTGGTCGGTCATGCAAACGGGGAGGCTGGTACTCAGAAGGATCCGAGCTTACGTGGTCGAATGTTCAAGCACGTAGACGCCAAAAAGTAAGAACAAAGTCTAGAATGCAAAGGGAGAAGAGAAGGGCGGACACTCGCGTGAGAAATATGAGGAGCGAAGGCTCCTATTTATACTAATCACGTGAAGGAATTAGGGTTTCGGAGACTCTTTGGAAGTGAATCTCGGAAAGATACGAGAAACATGCGAAAAAAGGGCACGGGAAGAGGCGCAGCGACCATCGCGTCTCTTGGAAGAGGCACAAAGACTGCCGCGTCTATTCCCAAGTGGTTTCCTCCCCGCTGAAGAAAGATTTCCGTGTTTGAGTTATGGTAGGACGGAAATAATTCGGTTTTCCTTAATATCTTATGTGAATATTACGGAAATTGCTTACTAAAAGATAAAATTTATGAAATATGGAATAGAAATATCCGGAACATTCCGAACATTCTCGACTCGGGATTTAACGGTTTATCGAGAAAATGGAGACGGTTTTAGGCCGGACTCAAATGTACTCTAATTATCACAAAACGACCGTATCGGGACGTAGATGACAACTAAGAGGTAGACATTAATATTTGAGCAATCACTTGACGATAATCTTACGAATTGTCACAAATCGTTCCGCGTACCAAACATGCGGCCCAATCATCACCGGGTGGTTTGCGGGAGGTGCAGAAATGAGGTATCTACAACAAGCAATATGACAAACACTTGGTGAGCAAGAAAATTCAATATTAAAGAGCACTTGATGTAATCCTTTCTTAGTAACCAACAAAGATAAAGTTTGACTCTTTTGTAACTCTCTTCTTATTATCCACCCAATACAATCAAATCAAGATGTCAACATACACAAATTAAACCATCCATGTATATCCTTCAAGTTTAACCAACAATTCATTAAACCATGAGTGCAAATCAAACATGAGCATTAAGAGTGGTGCCGAGATAAGAATCTAGGATCAATTCTCACAAGATTAAACCATAAAAATGAGAAAAGACATGAAATTTCCTTCTTATTGCATGAATCCTTAAACCAAATCAACATACAACAAGCTTGCTCCAATTAATCTTAGATAGATTAAACCATTTCTCTAGAATTTACAATAGTTGGGTAAATAAGATGCAAGAGTGATCAATTCATACATTCATCTACTCAACATAGAAATAAGCATAAGGAAAGATCAATAGATAAATAAAAAGAGATTAAAAGAGTCTTACAATACCAAAGTTGGAAACTTTGGATGAATTACACCAAGCAAAGAAAGATTTATCCTTCCATAATCTTGTTACAACCCACAAAATGAAGAAAGATTAACATCTAATGTCAAAGATTACACCTTTGTTCCTAAAATATCAAGTTTTCTTAACACACAAGCTTTTTTAGATTATTGCCTAACAAGATGATTAGATGATGATAAGAAGCCTCCTTCTAAGATCTCATAATGTGGGTATTTATACCCTTGGCTCTTCCTTTTTAGGTCGCAAACAAATGGGCTTTCGGAAATAGAAAAAAAAAGAAAACCCGTCGTAATGATCAGGGGAAAACCGCAGGCTCCAGTGGGGGCCGCATGCTCCGGTATGGGACGCAGGCTCCAGTTTCAGCCTGCACCACAATCTTGCGAAAGCCATATATCTCTCGTTTCTTGGTCAAATAAGGCATGCGACCTACCGTTGGAAATCTAAAATCACAAGCTTTAACCTCCACTTGGCCTTGCATTGATACGAGGTATAGAACTTGAGATATGCTTGTTTGAAGTTGACCCTTGTGAAACCGAGTTTTGAATTCTTCATTTTGGCTCCTTTTTGCGCATTCCAAGGCTTCATCTTCCTTTTGTTTGCTTCTCTTAACTTTTCACTTATTCTCTTGGCTTACTCTTGGCTCTCCTCCCTTCACTTTGGCTGACCGTGGCTTGGGTTTGACCTGTGAGTCGGCTTGTACAAAATGATCCATTCATCTCAACTTACTCATATGAAGTACTTGAATTACCTTGAGATGTAAATACCAACAACAAGTTCAAATGATCCAAATTACAACCAAAGTAGATTCACCGGAAAATACAACGATTAACACTCAAAACCGGCGTTGTGACAAGTTTATTCAACTAAAGTTACCTAATTAGGCCGACACTATTTGATTCTATCACATTAGCAGGGATATTATTTATGTTTCGTGTTTGGACATGAATGGTTTTGATATTCGAATAAAAGATAAGTGTTGTTCTATTATGCATAATGGTATTTTATATGGTCAAGCTCAGATTGTTGATGGACTATATGTTCTAAATTTAACTAAGCAGGTCTATAACATTAATGCCAAAAGATTAAAAACTAATGATTTTAACCCTACTTATCTCTGGCACTGTCGTTGGGGTCATATAAATGAGAAACACGTACAAAAGCTTCATAAAGATGGACTTTTGGATTCATTTGATTTTGAATCATTTGAGAGATGTGAGTCTTTTTTGTTTGGCAAAATGACAAAAACGCCTTTTACTGGTCACAGTGAAAGGGCGGCTGATTTATTAGGCCTTAAACATTCTGATGTTTGTGGTCCAATGAGTCATACTGCTAGAAGTGGATTTCCGTATTTCATAACATTTACTGATGATTTCAGTAGATATGGTTATGTTTACTTGATGAAACACAAGTCTGAATCATTTGAGTAATTCAAAGAATTTCAGAACGAGGTGCAGAATCAGCTTGGCAAGACAATTAAGGCTTTACGATCTGATCGTGGAGGAGAATACTTGAGCCAAGAGTTTGGTGTTCATCTTAGAGGCTGTGGAATCATTTCACAACTAACTCCACCAGGAACACCACAATGGAATGGTGTGTCTGAGAGGAGGAATCGGACTTTGCTTGATATGGTTCGGTCTATGATGAGAAAATGCTAGTCTTCCAATTTCATTTTGGGGTTATGCACTTGAAACTTCTTTGTTCACACTTAACAGGTGTTCATCAAAATCGGTAGAAAAGACACCATATGAGATATGGACTGGAAATGTTCCTCAGATGTCTTTCCTAAAGATTTGGGGTCGCGAAGCTTTTGTAAGGAAGTTAATTCCTGAAAAACTTCGCACCAAATCCGACAAATGCTTCTTTGTAGGGTATCCTTAAGAGACTAAAGGGTACTATTTCTACAACCCATCTGAGGGCAAAGTGTTTGTAGCTTGGTATGGTGTCTTTTTGGAAAAAGAATTTCTTTCCAAAGGAACCAGTGGGAGTAGAGTTGATCTCGAAGAAATTCGAGAGACACAGAAAATTCCTCCACCTAATGAGGAGGAACAACATTTAGATTTACAAAGAGTTTCAGTTTCTACTCCTATAGAACCCGCCCTACGTAGATCTGAAAGATCTAATTTTGGTAAGGATCCCGTGAGATATGGGTTCTTAGTGACTGAGCATCGTGATCTACTTTTGGCAGAGAATGATGAGCCAAGGTCATATAAAGAAGCAATGATGGGCTCTGACTCCGAAAAATGGCTTGAGGCCATGAAATCCGAAATGGAATCTATGTACCATAACCAAGTATGGACTTTGGTTGATCCACCTGATGGTATTAAAACCATCGAGTGTAAATGGGTTTTCAAAAAGAAGATTGACATGGATAGAAATGTGGATATATATAAGGCGCGACTGGTAGCTAAAGGTTTCAAGCAAATTCACGGTATTGATTATGATGAAACCTATTCTCCAGTAGCGATGCTTAAGTCCATTCGGATTCTTCTAACAGTTGTTGCATTTCATGATTATGAAATTTGGCAAATGGATGTGAAAACAGCTTTCCTTAATGGAAATCTGTAAGAGGATGTGTACATGACACAACCTGAAGGTTTTACAACACATGCTGGGAAGATTTGCAAGCTTCAACGATCCATTTATGGATTGAAGCAAGCATCTCGGAGTTGGAATCTTCGTTTTAATCAGGCAATCAAAGAGTTTGGTTTCCTTAAAAACGAAGAAGAACCATGTGCGTACAAGAAGAATAGTGGGAGTGCAATTGCATTTCTGGTTCTTTATGTCGATGACATTCTCCTTATGGGAAACGACATTCCAATGATACAATCCGTTAAAGATTGGCTTGGAAGTTGTTTTTCCATGAAGGATATGGGTGATGCAGCTTACATCTTGGGTATTAGGATCTATAGAGATAGACCTAACAGACTTATTGGTCTGTGTCAAAGCACTTATGTTGATAAGGTGATTCGACGTTTCAATATGATTGATTCCAAGAAAGGTTTCTTGCCTATGTCTCATGGCATTACTCTTAGCAAGACTCCGTGTCCTTCGACATCTGATGAGCAAGAGTGTAGGAGAAAGTTTCCCTATGCTTCCGCCATAGGTTCTATCATGTATGCCATGTTATGCACTCGTCCTGATGTAGCTTGTGCATTGATTATGACGAGTAGATACCAATCTAATCCCGGTGAAGGTCACTGGACAGCTGTCAAGAATATCCTTGAGTGTCTGAAAGGAATTAAGGATATGTTCTTGGTATTTGGTGGGTATGAGGAGCTCGTTGTACGTTGTTACACCGATGCTAGCTTTTATATTGATAAAGGTGAGGTAAAGATATGTAGAGTACCGACTGATGCAAATGTTGTAGATCCCTTAACAAAGCCTCTCTCGCGGTCTAAGTATGAGCGTCATAAAGCTGCCATTGGTCTAAGATGCATTAGCGAGTGGTCTTAGTCCTATTATGAGATCCTTATTTTAGTGGGAGTTTATTTGACATGTTTAATTAGTTATATGTAACATTTACTTCATTTATTCAATAAAATTATTATTTGATTTTATTCATTTTATTGTTTAATTGAATGTTTGTTCCACAATATTCAACATTGATTAAATAGATCACTAAGTACGTGACTTAGTTTTGGAACTCTATTTGGATGATGTTTTCTATTATAGTCTCTAATTGAGGCATTAAATTGGAACGCTTGAATGCCTAAAATGATTAGTATATGAGCTGGTTGATGACTAAGTTCCTTAAGTCATGATATTGGGATATCAAACCAGGCATATGGGTACATGTTAGCGAACATGTATTAGACAGACCCATTAAGAACTTTACTAAGGATTCGCTTAGTTTCAATAAAGTTTCTTATCACTAGTTAGTAGTGAATATACAGTCTTTAGACCTGAGTTTTTCACTATTCTGTACATGCTAAGTAGTTTGTTTTGACATTGTCAAACACCAGCCGTGACTGGTGACTATAACAACAATGCTTGGACTTACTATAGATCATGTGCTAGGATGTGGTTAAACAACATGGGATTTGTTCCTTCCTTGCTGAAGGAAGTTTATTGTTTTCGGCCTCTCGAAGAGTGTGAATTGTAAAATGCGTGGCCGCGCTCAGACGAGGTGATTGTCAGTCGTCTGCTGTAACAATTCAACTTAGAGATTCGAGAAAAGTGATTAAGACATATAAGGTTGACACTTTTCCTACCTTAGTCTTGATTGGAACAATAGAAGCAAAGAGACATGTTTAATTGGACACAGTACAAGTGGGAGACTGTTGGACTTATGTCCGGAGTCCAATTAAGGTAACCCGGTTTATATTCTATTTAACCGTAACGTTTTTCTATTAGCCACTTACGGACCGAGTCTTAAATGAGTTTAAGGACTCGTGTAGAATTAAAGGGGCCATTGGGTCACACACAAGATGAATACGGTATTTCCTTTTACAGTCAGACTGAAATATAGAAATAGGCCTCTAATTAGATTAGGCTCAGCTGCGATTAAAGTTAGGGTTTAATTAGGAAACTGAGTCTTTGCTTTCCTATATATAGAGATATATGGGAGTCAGTTTCATCGATCTTATTCCTCTGTGAGAAATAACAAAACCCTACCTTGTGTACTAGCATACAAATCGCATCTCCTATTCATACGTGTGGATACTAGTGGAGGCACTACAATTGGAGTGCTCTTGTTTTTGTAGCAGTTGGGTTATTCTGATCCGGTTTTTATTTTTCTTATTTGCTGGATATTATTTGCTCACGGATTAATTCTGCTGCGAGGTAATTCGATTGCCTTCTTTATTTAGTTTAATTCTGATTTCTAACATGCATATGGTGCTGGAGATTTGTCTTATTAAATGGTTTTAAGGACCGACAAATCCTTTCAATTTACGTGTAGAAAACATAAACGTAAACATTTACATCTAAAACTTAAACATAGAGGTTTTTCAGGAATAAGATTTTTTTTCTACGAGTTCCACATTTACTTAAAAAAATAAAAATAAAAACATTTATGTGATGACGTGGCTTAAGGATACTACTTGAAATGTTTTTGGTTTTATATAAATAAGATATGAGACAATAAAAACAACAATATCTTGCTTCACTTTTTTTTTCGAAACTGTTTTTATTACCATGTAATAGCAGTTAAGTGAAGCAATCTATTAACGTAACTTTCTCGAGATAGAAAAGCAATCACCGTGTGAACCACATCATTTTATCTCGACATATGTTGGTGGGTTTTGTTAAAGTTTTGGCTTTGGGGTGCAATGTGAAGGTTTTCTTTATAGACGATGAACGATGAACCCCGCTACATTGGCAATGGTCTTATTAACAGCTATTGTGGGGTTATATGGGATCATTCTTGAAAGATTATTGATTAGTCCTTTTAATTTTGAAAAGGGAAATTTGAATTAGCATGGTGAATTAGGTATTATAGCGGTTTCAATTAATTGAAAAACAATTGAAGAAAAGAATCCAAGAAGAAGAAGAAGAAAGTGGACAAAAGGGAGAACTGATGAGGACATGGGTGACTAACGTTTAACTGCTAGACAAAGAAAAGAACTGAACGAAGAGAAATAGATTATTGCCGTATAGGTTACCTCAAAAAAAAAAAAAAAGGATTATTGCCGTATAGGAAAGTTAAGAATTACATTGCGAAAGTTAATTAAATTCTCTGAAAAAAAAGGTTTGAATATGAATGATGCTTAACGGTGAGTTAACAGAATGAGGAGCCAAGGTTCTTAACTGGAAAATTTTATAGTATAGGTATAGGTCCTGAAAAAAGAAAAGGATAGTTCAGGTCCTTGTCTTAGTCTTAACTCATAAACAAATTATTTTGTAATTTTCACAATTTTTATGATTAATTTGGAATTAATTCATAAAAGTTATGAAAAAGACGATTAAATTGTGTATTTGATACAAATTAATTTTTGGGCAAATTTGGGTTCCTGGAAATGTTATAGAATATACAAAATTTCAAATTTTTCATAATTGTTATGATTAATTTGGTTTTATTTCATAATAGTTATCATAAAACCGATAAAATTAGCGATTAGAATCAAATCGAACTAATTACTAATAAAAATATTAGTGGGGATTAATTTTTGAGTTCTAAATGAGTTTAGATAATTTGTTTGAGCTTAAATATGATTTAAGTGTTGATTTTGATTTTTAATGGTTAAAAATCGCTAAATTCCTAAAACTAAGCTTAAATATCAAATGATGGTAAAATGACGATTTGGCATGCTTTTTAAAGCATTTTAATTTTATGTTAATTGCTTCATTTTCTAATGAATGTCATTTAAATTATGTATTTAATTTATTCATGTAATTTGTACCTTGCATGGCCTAGTTAGTTTTTAATCGGTATTACCCGTAATGAAAGGGATTACCGATTGGTTTGTAATTTAATTGCGATCTCGTATCACCAATTTGTAATAATTAATAGCTTTATTTTATTTTATTAATACAAATGTATAATAGGAATTGCAACGTAATTCATTTTTATACATATTTGTAATTTAATTATTACGAAGATCGACGATGTCCAACGAGGTGCCAAATCGGAAGGAGTTCAGATGAAGATCCATTAGGGACCAAGGAGTTTGCTTCCAATTTGTAATAGTCTAGTTAATTAGATTAGCTAGATTTACGAGGCCATACTAGGATTCGTATTTAATTGCATTTTACATGTTTTTATAATATGCCTTTCATGCCAAATCATCACATGCATTTTATTTTGCTTATTTCATATCCTACTATTGTCAATTTACAGTTATCTACAATTCGACGAGTTAGTTCATTTATAGGGAATTGATAACTAATTGACAAGATCTCTCACATATTTAAAATTGAGATTAGATTTACCAATTAGTAACACCTATGAATCTCTTGTTCATTAGGGCCACGCTCGCCTTCCGCGGGGTGTTCCCTTTTTACCTCGGGTAAGTAGGGTGATAAGTGTTATCACACATAAAAGTTGGTTGGACTCAACGGGATATAAAGACGGTCTTGTGTTTCGGGGCTATGGGATAGATTTAATTGAAATCTGGCGACCGAGAGTTTAGGAGTAGAATCAGTCAAGAGTTGACTCCCCGAATCTATTTAGGTTTGGGATGAATCGGCCTCCCCGTGCCCAGATTTACTTAGAGATGGATCTCGGGATCATATATATAATTCAGGTTAGAGATCATTATATAAATGCATGTTTTAAACTTTTTTTCAAGTAATTTTTACGATGAATATTAAATTTCCCAATTATTTCATTTTTATTAAACGCGCAATGACATATATACTCCTCACTATTAAACTCATAACTCTGTTCTTCCAGGGAAATGGTTTCCTTAAGGAAGACATTGAGAAAATTTTCGATTGGGCCGTAAGTCTCCGTAAAACCACCATAGTAAATGACAAATTGTATTTTCATATTGATCCTTGTATTCGCCGTTGTAAGGGTCTCTTCAACGATCGTTATGCTTGGTCAAAAATGTTTTGATTATTTGTAATACCTCGGATTTATGAGCTGTTGGGTACTCTATCGAGTACGGATTACTCTGTTGAGTAAGTTAATTTTGCATTCTGGAGTACGTTCTGCCTGATGGGTACTTGATCGAGTAAGGGTAACTCGATCGAGTCGGCGGTACTCGATCAAATACCTTAGTTACTCGATCGAGTATGTCGGGTTATACGAGTTTTCGACCGGGTTTGATATCAACGCGTGAAGAGTTGTATAAAAAGAATTCGTCAGTTCTTTTTACCTTTTAATTTTTTCTTTAAAACTTTTTACAAAAGAAAACAAACAACGTCAGTTTCTGTCCTCTCATTGCTATCAAATCAAAGGGCTAGGGTTGTCGGATTTCGGAGTTCTTTATACCGTTGTGATCGTCGTATTGTGGGTAAGATATTTGTACTGCTTTTATGTCAATTCGTTAATTTTGTTTAAACCCTAATTGGGTGATTTGGGGTTATTCAGATTGTTGATGTTATAGATTGTAATTATGTGATTAATTGGTTATAGGAGGTGATTTCGTAGAGGAAGAATTTTGATTCGCTGCTTGTGATTGATAATTGGTGATTTCATTTCAAGTAGGATTTCCTACTCAGTTATTGTGTAAATGTTATAAGATGGTTGTTTGCTTGATTGGCATGTTGATTATATCGTAATTGGTTTTTGGCATTGTTTACATTGGTATTGTGGTTGGTTGTTGTTTGTCTGTGGTTCGCGAGGTACGCCCTTGGCTGAGTGCAGTCACTTGCGGGAATGGCTTCACGCCCTTGATTCACCCCTTGTGGTTCCTGTCACAAGGGGGATGTGCACATTAATGTACATAAGTTATTTGCTCGATGGAGATGAGCGGGGCTTAGGTGAGAATGGCTGCGGTCCCCCACTGGCGGTGTGAAATATCTGTTGCGATGGATATTCTGGTAGGGCTACATACTTTAGTGTGTAGTCAGATGTTGGTGATGTGACCGATTTGGAGGATTGTGATTGTGTAACAGTCTGTTGTATTGTATTATATTATTTATGCAGTAACTGACCCCGTTTAAATGTTTAGAAAATTGTGGTGATCCATCCGGGGATGGTGAGCAGTTGTTTAGCAGGTATATCTTGGATTCACGTGGGATTAGCTTGGGATGGAGTCACCACGAGTCAGACTTGTAGTCTTCCGCTGTTTTTTCATGACACGTTTGTTTAGTTGGATTTTGGTTTTGGAACAGTTGTACTTTTACTTTTTAGTTTTGGTTTTGATGTAATCGCATTAAACTTATTTACTTAAAGTACGTTTCTTGATGGTCACTTATGATTACTATGCCTCGGGTAACCGAGATGGTAGCATTCTCATGCGCTAGGTGGTCTTGGTAAGGCACCTTAGTGTATGGGGGTGTTACAAAGTGGTATTAGAGCGACGATTTTGGAACCTGTAACTAATGAACCCAATGAATGTAGATAGTCAAATTAAAATGAACCCGGGTAGGAGTTGTTAGGAGCTAATGCAAAGGCTTGGGAGACGTCCTAAAGTCGCGAACTCGCCCTACAACTTTGAACCGGCCGCTATGGGGTGTCATGGGATCGCTACTTGTTTACTACTATTTCATATGCATATGTTGGATGAAGTGTATGATGGATGAATTGGTGGAAAAAGATGAAGTAATTGTTGCATAAGAAATTGATTTATGATTTAAGCATGTTTATATGATGGAAGTAAATTTACAATGTGGCTATGCTAGTAACATGTGATTAGGGGATGTGAGATGATTTATACATGATATTTTTTTAGGAAAAGTTATATAGTAAAGGCATGCGGGTATTATAGTACGTGTGCATAACTCGATCGAGTGGGGGGAACTCGATCGAGTATGCTGGGCTCGATCGAGTGGATATGTGTATACGTTGGTGAATAGCTACTGGAGTCGTGTTATTCGATCGAGTAAGGGGAGTACTCGATCGAGTGTCTGGTACTCGACCGAGTACATATGTGACTCGATCGAGTAAGTTTTATGTCAGATCTGAGCAGCTTCTGGAGTCGGGGTACTCGATCGAGTTTGTAGCTTACACGATCGAGTGACTCCCACTCGATCGAGTATGTGTGGTTACTCGATCGAGTAAGTCATGTTGCGGGTCATATTTGCTTTGAGTCGAAGGCTATGTGCTTACGTTTATCTCCCTTTTATAGCTCAAAGATATGTCGCCAAAGAGATCAGCCTTGTACGTTAGGGCTCAAGATATGAGTGTTGAGGAAATCGCCAAGATGCTAGAGCATCAAGACGCGCTAACTGAAACTCTCAATAAGATGGGGAAAGATAAGGAGGCCGGAGTAGACTTTGCCAAGACGAGCATTACGATATCTCGCTTCAACCCCACTACCTATGTGGGTACAGATGCGCCGATTTTGCTCGACAACTGGCACCGTGATCGAGATGGAGAATATCCTAGGGGTGGTACATTGGCCGGAAGAGTTTAACGTGGAATAAGCTGCGATCTACCTAAGAGTTTCAACTGGGGAATGGTGGAATAAGGTGAAGGACATTGCTTTAGACATCTATAGGAAGCAGGGTAAGACTACAATCCCGTATTCTAAGTTCAAGAGAGCTATGAGGCAGGAGTTCATTTCGGAGCATGTTCGCAGCAAGCTATGGTACGAGTTTGATTCCTTTAAAATGCCCGGGGATATGACGGTGACAGAGTACTATCATAAGTTCAACAAAAAGGCAAGATATGCTGAGGATATGGGGCTAAATCAGGAGAATTTAACACTTCGCTTCGAGAAAGGGTTGACTTATCAGATTATGGAGAAGCTACCGACGGAGACTCTTACCGATTTGAAGGAGGCTTATGAGAGGGCTGGACGGGCTGAGAGGTTGGTCGAGATGGCCAAGGAAAATAAATAGAAGGGCTCGGAAAAGAGGAAGGCTGAGAGTGATGGTGGTGCCCAATCTAGTTAGAAGCGGGGTAACCACAATCAAGCAAAGGCTTATTCTTCTGGGTTGGGCTTTAATGGAGGATCTTCTTATGGGCTTGGTCATGGTAGTAGCAGCAGCTAGGGTATCTCGTGTTTCAACTGTGGTGGTATGGTGATAAGTGCATATTTTATATATTTTCACCCCCTTTATTAGCTCCATTTTACATGACATTTAGCACTTATCATAGTGTTTTGAGCTAATATTTGTTAATCTAGTTGCATTTGCTACTTTCCACATGTTTTGTAGGATACTTAAGCTTTTTGGAGGTAAAATACTATAAGATGAGCTACTAAAGTGCAATGGCTAAATAAAACCAAGTGTTGGACTAGCATGGAGTATTGGCATGGGTTTTGCATGAAGAAATTGATGGACTAATGTGTGTAATGCAAATATTGCCAACAATCAAAGTCAAGCCCAAACTCAAGTCCAAGTCAAGGTGTAAAATATAGGATTCCAAACTACCTAGGATGCCAAGAATTAAGGTCTTAACCGGGTGATTAATCGCACAATTAATCACCAACATAGGATTCTCCAAGCAATTAAGAGGAGAATTAAGGCAAAGGAGCTGGAAACACACGTCCCCGATCGGGGCCCCCAATCCCGATTGGGGTTGGCTGTCTCTAGTATGTTTACGTTTCACTCCCCTCCCCTATATAAAGGGGAGCCACTTCATAGCTTAGACATCTCAATTTTTACGTCTCATATACTTACAATAGCCTTAAGCATTATAATTATCTCAATAGTTTTCATTTCAATATAAGTTAAGCTTGTAGTTATCAACATTTGGTTCTTAATACATTTCAAGCATTTGGTTCTATTTGTTTCTTCCATACAAGTTCTTTTCTATTAAGGTATTTCTATTTCTAGTTCACAATTTTACATTTCTATTTAGTTTACGCATAGTTTATTATTAGTACTTTATTTACATTTCATTAGCGTTATTTATATTATATGTTCTATCATTTAGTTTATAAAAATCACATAATCATGTTTAGCATTTCTTACAATATAGTTTATAATTTACACTTTAATATGAGCATCTAAATTTCCAAGTCTAAGGGCTAGGGGTGCCATGCAAAATCAAGTATATAACATGTTAAAATAGGTTGATAATAATATTGTTCAATTGTTTCTATCACATGTTTGCACCATAATGTTTAATCTTTGTTTAAGGCCTTATCCATTGGTTAAGTTTGTTCATTCATTCTAAAAGTCGAGAGGCATGGAATCGAATTAGACAAAGCATGTGTAGAAGGACGACCTAGTCATGGACGAAAGTTTCTCTAGGACCCGGTCTATGATTGATACTAATGCCGTAAGGTCGGTGTCTCTAAGCCTAAGCAATTGACAATGTTTTTAATAATGAGTTTAACATAATTATATATTTACCTTTGCATGTGTGACCCGACCCCCTTAGACTCCTTTTTATTATATAATTCACATCATAGTTTTTGTTAGTCATCAAACAACCGAACCCAAAAACGAAATCGATCTTGATAGAAATCTTCCCATAGCATTTCACAACTTAATTCCCATTTCCTTGTGTTCGACCCCTATTGCTACATTCATTTGTTGTTTAGGGTTGTAGATACCCGTATCCGTCGATATTGGAATTTATAGAGAACCCGACAAACACCCGATGATGATAGGACACATGTATTCTTTAGTTGTCATTTGTCATTATTTGGGTTCGTTTTGCGATGTAGAACGAGCGTTGTCGACGGAGTATTTTATTAATTTAAATGATATTTAAATTAAATGTTTTTTAAGTGAATTCATTTTATTTTTATTTTATTTTGAATTTATTTTCCCAAGTTTATTTTATTGAAAATAAAATAAATATTTGATTTGAAAAATCATTTTATGAGTATATTTGGTTTGAAAAATCATTTATTTTAATGTGTTAATTGATTTGAAAAATCGATTTGAAAATCGAAAAGAACTCGTTTTGAACATGCATTTTTGAGCTCGATTTTAGCTCGGTTTTTGAGCCCGTTTCCTTTACGAATTGGCACGAATCTCGAGTAAACTAACCAACCTAGACCACTACCCATCCACCCCAGTTCGAACCCCCTCTCCACGGCCCAAATTCTCGTCCAAAACAGGCCCCAACAGCCCGCATACAAACAGCCTACCCCCTGTTTTGCGTGATGAATCCTGAGCCCAAAACCCGCTCCAAATACCACCAAAACCCGTACCCATTAACCCTAACCCATACCCTAATATCCTACCTATATTACCTTACCTTAATCACCAAGAAAACTCCCCATACGAACCCTAGAAAGCCCCCCAAAAGCTGCTGGACAGCAGCTATGCTCAACAGGCCCGATTGCCTCTCCCTCCCTTTTACCCTACTTTAACTCCTTATAAATACGACCCCTTCACCATACATTCATTCCTCTAAGTTCTCCATACATACTACCTTCACTCACAAGCTTTAAACCTCAGAAACAAACCCTAATTGCCTCTCAAAAATCCTCCACAAAACCGACATCCAAACTGAAACAGTTTGTGTGTCCTCTTCGAAAAACAATTCGTTCCTCCTTCAAACCTCCATCAAAACTCAAGTTTCTTGTTCCTAATTAACCATACAACATCCATCTACACATTAGACAAAGATTTACGAGCCAAATTGCCCTTGAGAGTACACGAAATCCCTCGAAAAACAGAGTGTTATACACTCTGTTTTCGCGGTTTGTTCCTGTCTGTCCAGTTCTGTTTGTGCTCGTTTTTCGTGCCCAATAACTCAAAACGAGCAGGGGTTGCTTTAAGATCTATGTTCTCCTCTCTTTCTAGTTTTCAAAACATCTTTTAAATCGAATTTTCATCGTGAAACGAGGGAGAAATCGCTGTTTGAAAGTTGCTGTCCAGATTCGATAAAAAACGCGTGTTTGCTTTGTTTCTTCGTCGACGACGGCCTCTCGAGATAAAATCAACCATCGATTACGACCCAAGACGGTGTCAACGATACATGTAGGTTGAGGGTGCATCAAATCCTCTTCTTTCTCCTTTTTTATTTCGTTTTTATGTTTTTTTTTCTTATAGTTTGTTTTGTTTGTTTATCGCTTTTTGTTTATCGTTTAAATTAACTATGAAACTAGTTTAGTCCGAGTATGAGTTAAAGTACCACCATGAACACCCGCGTTGACTTGAGATGGGAAAAGAAACCGCTACATCAGTCGGTCGTACACCCCCGTCTCATTTACATATCCTCGTGTTCAAGGTAGGGCATAAATAAAACGAATTTCTAACTTCGCTCCTCGTTTTCGACCCTTTGTTTGTCTCGGCCAATTCGACCCATCTTAGGACCCGTTGCATGTTAGTATGACCTCTTATTGTTAACATATGACTTATTTAGACGACATTCGATCATTTAAATAACCTAATTAGACATGTTAGGGTGCATCGACGTAGCTTTTAAAATCAATCGACAATTCAGAACTTAATGAATGCATCTCTCTCTTTCACCTAATTTCTCGCTAGTATAAGAGCGCGTGATTAGCACCTTCTTATTAACACTCGATGAGTTAACTTAATTAGCAAACTTGACCTAATTTGACCCCTTTTAGGCCGTGTAGAATACACCTTTGCGCGACGTCCTTTCAATCGATCGACGTTGTTTCTAACTTGTTTTCTAATTTGTTTCGAGTTCGTTTCGCAATCATTTGATCTAACTAATGAACCTGACCTAGGACCTAGGGTAGCCGTGTTTGGTTTGGCCGTGTCTTTTGGTCCTTCTGGTTTCGTCCGTTTTATGAATCGCTTGTTCTTTATCGCTTTATAACTTGTAATTTTTCGTTTGTTCATCGAGTTGTAATTTTCAAGTTAGTTTCCCTTTATCGAGTCAAAAACTCTTTCAAAAACCTTAGTTTTGTTTGGTTAGATGGTTGTGTCCCAATGCATGTAAGAGCGTAGTAAATCGCATGTTGTTTAAAGCGACATGGCCCGGTTTATGCTAATGCATGCTTTGGTGCGTAGCCCTATGTCTAAATCGATGAGATTAAGTGAAAGCACACATTACGAGGAGTGACCCAAGGCCGTGAGTCATGTGAGCCGTGGGCCACCCCTTTGTGCACGTTTTCCTAGGCCGAATTGGCCGTATGTCGTGTATGGTATCGTATGTAGCAATTGTATTTAGATCGAGTTGTATCTTTAATTTATTGTTGTGTCGGCATGAAATGCCTGGTTTGTAATAGGTAGATCCCATGGCTCCCCCATTCCCCCTTAAGCCTTGTTTGCTTTGTTTTGTATGTAGTTAGATTAATCAACCCACATGCTAAATTACAACTTTGACAAAGTTAGTTTAGTTGCATCTAAAACGACATAGAAATTGTTGTCACATGTTAGGGTTTAAAACGATGTTTGCATATCATATATCGTAGTAGCTATGACCTTGTTTGAACTCCGACACTTGACTTAGTAGAGGCCGTTATCGACGGGCGGGGTTAGGTGTCCTTATGGGCTTCCTAACACGTACCCTCACCCCTTACTCAAGATCTATGGTTTGTGGATCCGTCTAAATACCATTGGATTACGAGAGTCATTCAAATCGAGTGATATAGGGTACAAGTCTTTATCTTTAATCACTCATAGTCGATTGGCTTTATGCTTTTCGATGAAAGGTGTAAAGTTGACTTGAACGGTTCCAAGTTCCCAAAAAACTTGGTGGCGACTCTAATATGTCTTAATTCGATTCGAAAGAACCTCGAGTCGATTATGCCTAGTGTAAATCCCGCGGACGCAGCTTCCGAGGGCCTTGTCCACGCTTTGGCGACTCCGCTGGGGAAAAGAGGACTAGTTACACTTTGTTTCTAGGGTCTTTTCCTCCGAGGTGAAACTTGAAAAGAAAGTGTTGGAAAGTAAAACATTACTCATAGTGCTACGATTCATGCATAAACCCTTAAGGACTTGCCCGGCCGTCCCAAATTCTTCGTGATGCGTGGGGGGCGACGTCCCACTATGCTAGGAAGCTGCACATTGCTCGCTTCCACTTCACCTCGCATGGTTCTTGATGGTGGGGACGATCTTCTAGGTACTCTACCTTAAGACACCTTGCTCTATAAGACCGCAAAAGGATGGAGGGCATAGACCTTCTTGTAGAAGACTTGCCGAGACTTAGAGATGTCTAGGAGCATACATCCTTATAACATGAGAATGACAATGTGCAATTTGTTTTCCCTAGTCTTTTTCGAAATTTCCCATGTCCTTTTCAAAACCGAACTTTTGAACAACTTACTTTCAAAATAGCATGGTTTTAAAAACGCGAATGCTTTGCCCAAATAGGACTAGAATTTTCGCCCAAAATGAGCTTTTATAGCCGTGATGCGCCCATTTCAAATCTCATTTTCGAATCAATCTTTCATTTTTTTCAAAACCAATCCAAAATGCCTCTCGAACCTCAACCAAGCATGAAATGCGTCAAGTTGTGTCCGGGTCATGGCCGTGTTAGGCCGGGTGTGTTTCGTTCTAAGAGTCTAGAACACGACCTTGTTGGGTCACCCAAGCTCACCTCTTGGGCTTTGAGTCGTGTTGGTCGACCTTTTGGTCTAGGATAGTCCACAAAAAACGTCCAAGCTAGGCCCTTTAGGACGTTTCACCCGAACCTAAGGACTATGTTGGTCCAATCACGGGTTTAGTCACACCGAGTCCAGTTTAGAATCGAGCTATGACAGCTCGAGTCATGTCGTTTGGTCGAGTCTAAAATGAACCGATGTCTAAATCAAACCGTGAGTCGAACCCTTATTTAGTCAATCTCAAGTCGAGTCTTTGTTTGAGTCAAGTTGGGGTCGTGTCCTTAAGTGTGCAGGGGCTCTTACTTTAAATATTGACTCAGTACGGGGTTTTCTTGTAGAAAGGCCGCCAAAAACCCGACGTCAAGCAATGGAAGATGCTGTTAACAAGCTTACTGAGACCGTGAACCTCATGATGACCCGAATGGATGCAATCGAATCTAAGCTGGGTGAAGATTCCCCTCCACCACTGACTGATCTGGAAAAACTGTTCAAGTTCATCAAAGACCGTTTGAAACTCTCCCAGGGGAAGAACATTCACTATGAGAATGCTAGGGCCTATGCCCCGGTGCAGGATAAGTTGCCCACGAACATGGTACTCACTGACATCCCAAAGTTTAAGGGCACAGAAGATCCAGTCCACCATGTTAAGGCCTATAAGGGGTACTTAGCACCGAAGGGAGTACCGCGACATGCTCTCCAAATTTTCGCTCAATCTCTGGATGAACACCCGAAGGCGTGGTTATATAATCTGGACCTTAAGAACTTCCCCACCTTCGAAGATATCACGGTGGAGTTTTGTAAACACTATGCTGACAATGTCGAGATTCGGACCAATATAAGAACGCTAGAGGTTATGACGCAGAAAGAAAAGGAAGGCTTTACTGAATTCCTTGCAAGATGGCGCGCTGAAAGCGTGAAGTTAGCTAAGAAGCCTGATGAAGTTGAAATGGTAGATAAGTTCGTAAAGAATCTACGACCTATTTACCGCAATGCTCTGAAATACCAGAATTTTGGCTCTTTCAAAGAATTGATAAGAATCGGGATAAAGGTAGAAGATGATGTCATAAGGGCAGAGGCTGAAAAGCCGAAAGGGTACCAAGGGGCCTCATCGTCTAAGACAAAAGCCCCAGCAACGACCCATATTGATGAAGCCATCAATCTCTTAGAAGGGCAATCGAAGAAGTCGCAGCGCCAAACGCCTAGGGCATTCACCGATATCGGATGCACTTATACATACGCTCTCCAAAGGCTCATAGCCCAAGGAAAGCTGAAGCCTATTGGTCCAACTCCGGACCCTCCCGCTGATCAACAAGGTAAATGGTATAAACCAAATGCCTACTGTGCCTTTCATCAAGGGAAAGGCCATGATACTCGAAAGGTGCTATCGATCAAGCACGAAATCCAAGACATGATTGAGAATGGAACACTCCCAATCCCAACTGTTAAACCCAATAACATCACCAATCCATTTGGCGATCACGCCAACTTTGTTTCTGTCGAAGACAATGTCGATTATTCCCATCTTATCCGCGCATGTCACTCGAAAGGGGTGTTTATCGGGAAGATATTTATGGATTGCTTTGAATTCTTGCCAAACCCGAAGAATGAAATTCAATTCGGGAGTCTTGCTCTAGAATGTACTCCTCTCGTTAACGAAGTTAATAAAAGACAATTCGATTCACCAACTTTCATCACTGGCGTAGATCCTCAGAGGACTACCTCGGGATGGAGGCAAACCATCACAGGGATCAAGGACAAGAGCCGGGCATCTAAGCTGACAGCTGAACAAGGGAAAGCTCAAAACTAGATTTGAAAATTATGAGTCGGGATCTGTTTTCTTTTCTTAGTCGAGCCGAGTCTAGGAATTTCTTTTCCTGAAGTTGAGTCGTTTGTTCCGCGATGACCTAGGGTGTGTCCTAGGAATCGTTCCTTCGAGTCTGTTAAGCATTTGTCATTCCAATAAAAGTTGCAGTTTCGTTACCAAATTTGTCTTGTTTTCAATCCTCAATCATTCTGAAAGCATGATGAAATGCACAACACACTCAAAGGCATCCCTGGGGTAGAAATATGTCCTGTTTCAAAATGTAAGGTACAATAGGATTCCGTGTTTGATTCCTTTACCTATTCCATGTCTGGCGGTAGAAAACCTCCATCAAAACCAGGCTTATGACAGGCTTTTAGATGATTCTAGGATGAACCCGGACTAGCTCCTTGTTTCCCCTATCGATGATGGAAGGCAAGCCTTTTCCCCAACAAAATCATCCCATCTCGAAGAGAGAAGATATCAACCCGTTCTAACAAGGAATTGTTAGTTCCTACCCAAATTAGTTGGCGAAGCCCAGTTTTCAAGGTGTATCCATTTATGACTAAGAGAATGAATAGAAGATCATTTTCAAAGAGAGAAAAAAAAGATGAAAAAGAATGAAAAAATGAGAAAAAGAGAAAAATTGGAAAAATGAAAAAAAATGAAAAATGAAAAGTGATGAAAGAAAAAGAAAAAAAAGAAAAAAGATGTTGAAGTCATTACAGAACGCTTTTGGTTGAATGACGAAGTTACGGAAGCCAGAAGTCAAGTCAAGTACTCATAGTTGAAGTTCAATGAGCGAAGCCCAAAAGTTTAAGCAGTAACCTCTTTACCCCTAAGTCCTTCCTGAGACAGTTACAAGGGGATAGTCGGGAATTTTGAGAATCATTCCGCTTGTGTTGTTACACCCAACCTTTAGGGTCCAGACATGGAAATTTGAACCCACATTGTTTTCCAACCCATTTGCACTCGGATTTCATCAAAACCGAGACACCTTTTCCAACCACGTTATAAGCCATAGCCCTTGGCCTTAACACCACAAAACGAACCTTCAGAATGATGGTTAACCATTCAAACTTGTTATTACCAAGTTCCACATCCCAAAGAATCAAAACCTTTTGTACCAACCCTAGACACGGGATACAATGGTACCTTACAGGCTAGAATGGGATACGACATGATACCTTAGGTGAAACCTTTGAGTGTGTACACACAATCAAAATGCCATGTTTATGCACCATGATCGAACTACGTCGGATTTGATTTCGCTCCACGCGAATACGTAGGCATCCTTCGAATAAAGGATTCAATCCACTCATCAACCAAGTTGTCATCTTGTCGGTTTCTTACGGGTCTTAACCAAGTCCAAATGAAGCCACCTTTGTTTGAGTCGGTCTTAGCACTCGATGTAGGCTAGGATAAGGATATAGGTTCAGATGAGTAGTGTCAAGTCTCGGAATGAGCTTTATCTAACGGTTTAGGCAAAGATGCTGAGGCACATAGATGTGGGTTTGTGTTGGGAACAGAAAATATGAAAAACCCGCTGAAAAGAAAGAAGGCGTGGAAGAAAAAATAGTAAAAGCCCGCTGAAAAGAAAGAAGGCGGTGACAAGAAATGATGAAAACTCGCTGAAAAGAAAGGAGGCGAGGAGAAGAGTGACAAAATGTTCCCAACAAGAGTGATGTGTGATGTCTAAGTGCTTTCATAAGATCAGTCTGTGTTTAGTGTCGGGCGAAGCCAACGTTGTTGCTCTGTGATTTTAATCCACCTTGTCAATGCCAAGTGATCTTGATTCCCATGTGCCCTCGGGAGCACGCCCATGCCTTACGATGTCTCTGTCCCAAGTCTGACGACCTTGTGATTCCCATTTGCCATCTTTTGGCGTCAGAACGACCAATTTACATTTCTACCCCCAACAAGTCAATAATTGAATTTAAACTCGTGCACACTTACGGTTTTATTTTCCTTTTTTGTTTTACGGTAGCGGGCTACGCCCACGTTTGTTTATGGGTCATACGGAGTGTCTGAGCTGTATTTCATGCTCACCCATCAAGGTTCGATTTTAAAAAATTTCAAAATTTCAAAATTCCAAAAACTTTTTGCGAATTATGGATAGATGATCCAAGTAGTGGAATCTTTTCGGGTCGATGACCCCAATCTTTCGAAATTCCAAATTTCAAATTCAATTTTTGAAGGGTCGATGGCCCAACATACCAAGTGATGTCAAATTTAAACTTCAGGTCGATGGCCCAGTTTTTCAAAATTTTCAAATTCAATTTTCGGGTCGATGACCCAATCTTTCAA
Source organism: Silene latifolia (assembly GCF_048544455.1). NCBI lineage: Eukaryota > Viridiplantae > Streptophyta > Magnoliopsida > Caryophyllales > Caryophyllaceae > Silene > Silene latifolia. The sequence continues at coordinate 397,004,660 of NC_133538.1, forward strand.
ATAATACAATTTTAAGATCGATGATCCAAATGTGCTTATGTGATGATTATTGCTAGTACGTTTTTGTGTTTCAAATATAGCAGGATATGCTTCAACTGGGGGCTCTAAAGTCTTCGACTTTAGAGCCATCACAAATCAGGGCTCTGGCCGTTGGCTTCAGAGACCATTATCAAGATGTAAAGGATGATATCCACCAAGAATTTAATTCAATACAAGAGTATGAGATGGAAGAATTCCGTAGCTGAAAGCAAATGAGGAAAGCGGCGGCAACCTCCTTGGAAAGTCCCGTCCCGTTCGGACAAGTGCCAGCAGATGATAAATTTTGGGCAAATGTCAGCAGATGATGAATTTTGGACAAACGCCAGCAGATGATAAACTTTGGGCAAGTGTCAGCAGTTGCCGAACTACGACGCGGGTTTGATTCCGTCAGAAACGGATACGTAGGCGCCTAAGGATAAGGCTCATTCCACCATATATGCAATTTTATGGGTCGACGACCAACGACGATAATTTGACACAACAGAAGCAAGAGTCAATCCCCAACGAAGTTTCAGGTATGATCTCTTCTTATGGTCAAGCAGCTTATATACGCAAGTATAATGGACTATAAACGACTGCGTTAATCCTCGGTCGAGAGGGACCTGGGGTATACTTTGACTTTCGCCTTGTCCAAGCCTCAGTCAAAGTGGGGGCTCTGTAGATACCCGTATCCGTCGATATTGGAATTTATAGAGAACCCGACAAACACCCGATGATGATAGGACACATGTATTCTTTAGTTGTCATTTGTCATTATTTGGGTTCGTTTTGCGATGTAGAACGAGCGTTGTCGACGGAGTATTTTATTAATTTAAATGATATTTAAATTAAATGTTTTTTAAGTGAATTCATTTTATTTTTATTTTATTTTGAATTTATTTTCCCAAGTTTATTTTATTGAAAATAAAATAAATATTTGATTTGAAAAATCATTTTATGAGTATATTTGGTTTGAAAAATCATTTATTTTAATGTGTTAATTGATTTGAAAAATTGATTTGAAAATCGAAAAGAACTCGTTTTGAACATGCGTTTTTGAGCTCGATTTTAGCTCGGTTTTTGAGCCCGTTTCCTTTACGAATTGGCACGAATCTCGAGTACACTAACCAACCTAGACCACTACCCATCCACCCCAGTTCGAACCCCCTATCCACGGCCCAAATTCTCGTCCAAAACAGGCCCCAACAGCCCGCATACAAACAGCCTACCCCCTGTTTTGCGTGATGAATCCCGAGCCCAAAACCCGCTCCAAATACCACCAAAACCCGGACCCATTAACCCTAACCCATACCCTAATATCCTACCCATATTACCTTACCTTAATCACCAAGAAAACCCCCCATACAAACCCTAGAAAGCCCCCCAAAAGCTGCTGGACAGCAGCTATGCTCAACAGGCCCGATTGCCTCTCCCTCCCTTTTACCCTACTTTAACTCCTTATAAATACGACCCCTTCACCATACATTCATTCCTCTAAGTTCTCCATACATACTACCTTCACTCACAAGCTTTAAACCTCAGAAACACACCCTAATTGCCTCTCAAAAACCCTCCACAAAACCGACATCCAAACTGAAACAGTTTGTGTGTCCTCTTCGAAAAACAATTCGTTCCTCCTTCAAACCTCCATCAAAACTCGAGTTTCTTGTTCCTAATTAACCATACAACATCCCTCTACACATTAGACAAAGATTTACGAGCCAAATTGCCCTTGAGAGTACACGAAATCCCTCGAAAAACAGAGTGTTATACACTCTGTTTTCGCGGTTTGTTCCTGTCTGTCCAGTTCTGTTTGTGCTCGTTTTTCATGCCCAATAACTCAAAACAAGCAGGGGTTGCTTTAAGATCTATGTTCTCCTCTCTTTCTAGTTTTCAAAACATCTTTTAAATCGAATTTTCATCGTGAAACGAGGGAGAAATCGCTGTTTGAAAGTTGCTGTCCAGATTCGATAAAAAACGCGTGTTTGCTTTGTTTCTTCGTCGACGACGGCCTCTCGAGATAAAATCAACCATCGATTACGACCCAAGACGGTGTCAACGATACATGTAGGTTGAGGGTGCATCAAATCCTCTTCTTTCTCCTTTTTTATTTCGTTTTTATGTTTTTTTTTCTTATAGTTTGTTTTGTTTGTTTATCGCTTTTTGTTTATCGTTTAAATTAACTATGAAACTAGTTTAGTCCGAGTATGAGTTAAAGTACCACCATGAACACCCGCGTTGACTTGAGATGGGAAAAGAAACCGCTACATCAGTCGGTCGTACACCCCCGTCTCATTTACATATCCTCGTGTTCAAGGTAGGGCATAAATAAAACGAATTTCTAACTTCGCTCCTCGTTTTCGACCCTTTGTTTGTCTCGGCCAATTCGACCCATCTTAGGACCCGTTGCATGTTAGTATGACCTCTTATTGTTAACATATGACTTATTTAGACGACATTCGATCATTTAAATAACCTAATTAGACATGTTAGGGTGCATCGACGTAGCTTTTAAAATCAATCGACAATTCTGTAACTTAATGAATGCATCTCTCTCTTTCACCTAATTTCTCGCTAGTATAAGAGCGCGTGATTAGCACCTTCTTATTAACACTCGATGAGTTAACTTAATTAGCAAACTTGACCTAATTTGACCCCTTTTAGGCCGTGTAGAATACACCTTTGCGCGACATCCTTTCAATCGATCGACGTTGTTTCTAACTTGTTTTCTAATTTGTTTCGAGTTCGTTTCGCAATCATTTGATCTAACTAATGAACCTGACCTAGGACCTAGGGTAGCCGTGTTTGGTTTGGCCGTGTCTTTTGGTCCTTCTGGTTTCGTCCGTTTTATGAATCGCTTGTTCTTTATCGCTTTATAACTTGTAATTTATCGTTTTTTCATCGAGTTGTAATTTTCAAGTTAGTTTCCCTTTATCGAGTCAAAAACTCTTTCAAAAACCTTAGTTTTGTTTGGTTAGATGGTTGTGTCCCAATGCATGTAAGAGCGTAGTAAACCGCATGTTGTTTAAAGCGACATGGCCCGGTTTATGCTAATGCATGCTTTGGTGCGTAGCCCTATGTCTAAATCGATGAGATTAAGTGAAAGCACACATTACGAGGAGTGACCCAAGGCCGTGAGTCATGTGAGCCGTGGGCCACCCCTTTGTGCACGTTTTCCTAGGCCGAATTGGCCGTATGTCGTGTATGGTATCGTATGTAGCAATTGTATTTAGATCGAGTTGTATCTTTAATTTATTGTTGTGTCGGCATGAAATGCCTGGTTTGTAATAGGTAGATCCCATGGCTCCCCCCATTCCCCCTTAAGCCTTGTTTGCTTTGTTTTGTATGTAGTTAGATTAATCAACCCACATGCTAAATTACAACTTTGACAAAGTTAGTTTAGTTGCATCTAAAACGACATAGAAATTGTTGTCACATGTTAGGGTTTAAAACGATGTTTGCATATCATATATCGTAGTAGCTATGACCTTGTTTGAACTCCGACACTTGACTTAGTAGAGGCCGTTATCGACGGGCGGGGTTAGGTGTCCTTATGGGCTTCTTAACACGTACCCTCACCCCTTACTCAAGATCTATGGTTTGTGGATCCGTCTAAATACCATTGGATTACGAGAGTCATTCAAATCGAGTGATATAGGGTACAAGTCTTTATCTTTAATCACTCGTAGTCGATTGGCTTTATGCTTTTCGATGAAAGGTGTAAAGTTGACTTGAACGGTTCCAAGTTCCCAAAAAACTTGGTGGCGACTCTAATATGTCTTAATTCGATTCGAAAGAACCTCGAGTCGATTATGCCTAGTGTGGATCCCGCGGACGCAGTTCCCGAGGGCCTTGTCCACAAGGGTAATTATCTTTGCATAGGTACACGATAAGCCTATCAAATTTTGGCGTCGTTGCCGGGGAAACGGTAACGTTTTGAATTGTCGATTTTTATCTTGTTTTCTTTTGTCTTGAGGAACACTTGTTCCTTGAGACTGTTACTTATCATTTTCCTAGAAATTGTTGTCTTATGCCCAGGTCCTCTCGTAGTGGATATTTGCTTTCACCGGATTCCGATCCCGAGAAAACCTTTAGGAGAAGACGACGTTTTTGGAAGGAAGTGAAAGAAGCCGCTTCTTCTGAACAACTTGAAAGTGCTAGAAAATCTTACCTAGACGATCTAAAAATTCTTGAAGAGGAGGAGGTTTCAAGTTCATCATATCCACCACCACCACCATCTACTACTAAAAAGATGGTGAAACTTTCCGATCACTTAAAGCCCACCACGGCCATGCTTCCGGCCGGTATCACAACTACTCAAATTACCGCGCCGGAATTCGAGATCAAACCGGCTTTCATTAGGCTTGTGGAGAGGAAGCAATTTGGGGGAAGTCCTTTGGAGGATCCCAATTTGCATGTGCAAAATTTCTGTGATTATTGCTCCATGATCCGTCAAACGGGCGTCACTCAAGCCCAAATAAGGGAAATACTTTTCCATTTCTCTTTGAAGGACAAGGCCAAGCTTTGGATCAATATCCTTGACCGCACCGTCATGGGAATCACCAATTGGGAGACATTGGCTCTTGCTTTCTATCAAAAGTTTTTTCCACCGGTGAAAACTCAAACTTTGAGGAGCCAAATCACCAGATTCCGTCAACAAGCTCTTGAGAGCTTATATGAAGCTTAGGAGAGGTACAACGAGCTACAAAGACAATGCCCACATCATGGGCTAGATGATTGGTTTCTAGTTATAACATTCTACAATGGATGTTGTGCCGAATCCCGAAGGATTCTTGATTCCGCCAACAATGGGCGGTTTTTTCAAATTGACACTGGTCTTGCTCATGCCACGATCGAATCTATGGTGGCCCATGATGCACAATATGTCAATTCCTGCATTGTGCCACTCAAAGGTAAAGAAGAATCCTCCAACAACTCCGTCTTGCTAGCTCAAATTGCCTCACTCCAACAACAATTGGCGGAAATGGATGCTAGAGATTCCGTTGAACAACCCAATGCCATGTCTTCTACAAGTCAAAACATCATTTGTGACAGTTGCGGAGGTGCGGGTCATTACACCGCTCATTGCCAAGCTCCTATTGAAGAGGTAAATGCCTTTCTAGCTTTAAGACAAAATGCTTATCCACCGGGTACATTCTCAAACACATATAGTCCAAATACAAGATTTCACCCGAATATGTCTTATAGAAGCAACAATGTGCTCAATCCTCAACCACAACCCCCACCACAACAAAATGCCTATGTCCCTCAACAACAAAAGTATAATCCTCCACCGGGTTATCAAAATCAACAAAGGCCCCCAGAAAACAATTACCAACAAAATCAACCCCCACCACAAAATTGCCAACAAAACAACCAAGGAGGAGGTAAGCTAGAGGGCTTGATAGTCCAAAAGCAAAAGGAATTGTTGGCTCAAATCCAAAAGAATGAGCAAGCTCAAAATGCCCCGATCAAGATGTTGGAACAACAAATGGCTCAACTTGCCTCATCTAGCTTTGCAAGGAAAACGGGTCAACTACCCCCTCAAGGTGAGCAACCACATGCTACCCTTAATGCTATCTCCTTAAGAAGTGGTATGAAATATGATGGGCCATCCATGCCCACAAAAGATGAGGAGGTACTTCTTGAGTTGGAGATTTCTCCAAATGGTAAGGAAAGTGAAGATGTTCCAAAGAAGGTGGATGATCCACTTGTTGTTGCGAAAGTCAAGGGAGTGGAGGATGCTCCTCCAAAGAAATATGTTGAAGCAAAGGTGCCGGAAAAAGTCAAAGTGTCATTCCCTCATATATTGGCAAAGCATCAAAAGAATTCTCAATCTGGTAAGTTCATGGAATTTGTGAAGAATCTCCAGGTAACCGTCCCCTTACCGAATTAATTACTCAAATTCCATCTTATACTAAGTTCATGAAAGACATTTTAACTAAGAAGAGGAATTTTGACAAAGTTGAAACGATAGCTCACACCGCCGAGGTGAGTGCTCTTTTGCAAAACAAGTCCTCTCCTAAGTTAAAAGATCCCGGTAGCTTTTCTATTCCATGCACAATTGGCACCTATCAAATTTATAAAGCTTTATGCGATTTAGGTGCTAGTGTGAGTGTAATACCTTACTCTATTAGTGCTAAGCTTAATATGGAAGTCTTAAAATGCACTAGTGTCACATTGCAAATGGCGGACCGTTCCATAAAATGCCCTTTGGGAGTTTTGGAGGATGTTCCCGTTAAAGTTGGTAAGTTTTTTATTCTGTTTGATTTCATTGTTCTTGACATGGCGGAAGATGCCCAAATCCCAATCATTTTGGGAAGACCCTTTTTACATACCGCGGGTTCATTAATTGATGTCAAGAATGGTAAAATTACATTGGAAGTGGGTGACGATAAGGTCACGTATAATTTGAATAGTGCCATGAAGAGTCCCAAGATAAAAGAGTCTTGTTATTCTATTGACATTTTGGATGTTGTTGACATTGTTATAGATGGCTCTACACCTCGATATTTATCCAAAGATCCTTTGGAGGCACTCTTGTTATTGGAACCATTTGCAGGTGATGATGAGATTGGGAATGAAGATATTGATGCTTTGGAGCAAGAATTAGATGGAGAGGATCTATCATTAGAGGAAAGCTCACACATTATAGGTTTGGTTGCTACACCTCACGACCTTGAGGTATAAAAACCCAAACTTAAGCCTCTTCCTTCCAATTTGAGGTATGCTTTTCTAGATGATGAGGAGATGTGTCCGGTAATCGTTAGTGCTATGTAAGATGAGAGTCAATTGGCTAAATTTCTTCATGTCTTAAGGTCTCACAAGAAAGCCATTGGATACAAACTTGACGATTTAAAGGGCATAAGCCCCGAGTTTTGCATGCATCGAATTAATCTTGAGGAAGATCATAAACTATGTGTCCAAGGTCAAAGACGACTAAATCCTAACATGCAAGAAGTGGTAAAAAAAGAAGTACTTAAATTGTTAGATGCGGGAATTATCTATGCTATTTCTGATTCTAAATGGGTGAGTCCGGTCCAAGTGGTTTCTAAAAAAGGGGGAACCACCGTAGTTAAAAATGATAAAAATGATAAAAAGGAAGTTTAGTTAAAATAATGCCCTCGCCACTTTCCAACGTTGCATGATAAGCATCTTTTCCGATTTTATCGAGTTTATCATGGAGGTGTTTATGGATGATTTTAGTGTCTATGGTTCTTCTTTTGATGCATGTTTGGCTAACTTGTCTGAAGTTTTAAAGCGTTGTGAAAAAGTTGACTTGGTGTTGCATTGGGAAAAGTGCCACTTCATGGTGAATGAAGGAGTGGTGTTTAGTCATATTGTTTCGGAAAGAGGAATTGAAGTGGACCGTGCTAAGGTCCAAGTTATTGAGCAACTACCCCCACCGGTAAATGTGAAGAGTGTAAGGAGTTTCTTAGGCCATGCGGGATTCCACCGCCGTTTTATTAAAGATTTTTCTAAGATTGCCAAACCCCTTACGGAGCTTCTTTTAAAAGATGCTCCCTTTGTATTTACTAACGATTGTCTTGAGTCTTTTAATAGGATCAAGAAGGCTTTGATTTCCGCACCTATCATCCAATCACCGGATTGGAACTTACCGTTCGAACTCATGTGTGATGCAAGTGACTATGCGGTAGGTGTCGTGCTAGGACAAAGAAAGGACAAGGTTCTCCATGCTATCTACTATGCTAGCAAAACCTTGGATGTGGCTCAAATCAATTATGCCACCACGGAGAAAGAGCTACTTGCTATTGTCTATGCTTTAGACAAATTCCGCTCTTACTTGATCGGTTCAAAAGTCATTGTTCATACCGATCATGCCGCATTGAAGCACCTCCTAGCCAAACAAGAAGCTAAGCCAAGGTTGATACGATGGATTTTGCTCATGCAAGAATTTGATATGGAGATTAAAGACAATAAGGGGGCCAAAAATGTTGTTGTCGATCACCTATCCCGTTTGAAGTTCAATGATGGAGGTATTGAGTTACCTATTGATGATTCCTTCGCCGATGATGTTTTGATGGTGTTGGAAGCCAATACTCCTTGGTATGCCGACATAGCCAACTTTTTAGTTGGAAGAGAATTGCCACCCAACCTTTCATATCAACAAAACAAGAAGTTCTTACATGATGCCAAGTTCTTCCTATGGGACGATCCAAAATTATTCAAACATTGCTCCGATGGGCTATTCCGGAGATGTATCCCACAATGGGATGTGAAAGGGGTGCTAGAAGGTTGCCATTCTTCTCCTTATGGTGGTCATCATGGACCGTCCAAGACCGTTGCAAAAGTGTTGCAATCCGGCTTATATTGGCCAACTATGTTCCAAGATGCTAAAAATTTCGTGATGGCTTGTGATGCTTGCCAAAGAATGGGCTACATATCAAGGAGGCACGAGATGCCTTTACATGGTATCTTGGAAGTAGAGGTGTTCGATGTTTGGGGTATTGATTATCAAGGACCGTTTTCTTCCTCAAACGAGAATTGGTATATTTTGGTTGCCGTTGATTATGTCTCTAAATGGGTAGAGGCAATTGCTACTCCAACAAATGATGCTCATACCATGATCAACTTATTCAAGAAGATCATATTTCCAAGGTTTGGTGTTCCAAGAGCGATCATTAGTGATCGTGGTAGACATTTTGGTGAGAAATAACATGATACCTTATTGGAGAAATATGGAGTCTATCATAGAAGAGGCTTGGCCTACCATCCACAAACTAGTGGCCAAGTGGAGGTTTCTAACCGTGAGATCAAGTCCATACTTGAGAAAGTTGTTGCCAAATCATGAAAGAATTAGAGTATGAAGCTCGATGATACCTTGTGGGCCTACCGTACCACATATAAGACACCTATTGGTACCTCACCATATAGGTTGGTCTACGGAAAGGCGTGCCATCTTCCTGTTGAGATGGAACAAAAGGCTTATTGGGCGGTTAAGGATCTTAACATGGATCCGAAATTGAGTGGAAAGCGGTTATTGCAACTCAATGAACTTGATGAATTCCGCTTGCAAGCTTTTGAGAGCTCCCGTCTCTACAAGGAGAGAACAAAAATATGGCATGACAAGAAGATCTTGAACAAGGAATTTCAAATTGGTGATAAGGTGTTGCTATTCAGTTCCCGTTACAAGCTATTTCCGGGAAAGTAACGATCACAGTGGACCGGTCCATATACCGTCACAAATGTCAACAAGTTTGGTTCCGTTGAAGTGATAACCATAAAGGGCAAAAACTTCAAAGCAAACGGTCATCGTTTGAAGCTATACCATGAGAATAAGATCGTAGGTGTGATAGAGGAAATGTCCGTTCAACCTCTACCAAAGAAAGCTTAAACCGACTCAAACAACATTATAACTTGCCTACCTTGTTGAGCTAGTAGCTTTGTTTAGTTTTGTTTGGGTGCTCAATTGGGATTTGTATTAAAGTTTGATTATCATGTGAGCTTGGTCTTAATGCTCAAGAAAGAAAATGAAAATGATGAAAGAAAAATGATGGTGAATTGAAATAAAAAAATAAAGAAAAGAAAAAGAATGAAATAAAAAGCATGAAAATGAAATGAAAAAAAAAATACGAATTGAAAAGAAAAAAAGAGAAGAAAATGTTAATGTGAGAAACGCTCATGCATTATTCATATATTATGGAGAGTTTTCTTATGTTTTGAATTGCAAAATTGGGTTAGAATTGGGATTGAGCATCCTTACATTTGGTTGTTGCTAGCTTGACATTAGCTCCACAATCCACAATTCATTTGTTCCCTCTTCTTACCCATTACATATTGCCTTCTTCCTACCCACTTGGCTTCTTTATCATGCTTACATTTGATTGTTTTGGCTTACTAGTTTTGATTGATTTCCATATTAGATTGCGGGCACATTATTATAAGTCGAGGATAGTTGAGTGTTTATTCACAAAATTGTCCTTTCGCATATAAAAGAGTTTGAGTGCACCGTAAGAGTCCAAAATATCATACAAGAGCTTAAAGGTTCATTCAATATTTTCCATGCTACACCGTCGTGTAAATCTCATCCATGTTTTGCTTTATTCCTTGCTCATGTTGTTTCGGGTTTTTGAATCATTATGCTTAGCTTGTTTTGGGATATTGCAATTGTTGGGGTGTGGTTTCTTGCTTAGGGACAAGCAAGAGTTTATCTTGGGGGAGTTTGATAAGTGCATATTTTATATATTTTCACCCCCTATATTAGCTCCATTTTACATGACATTTAGAACTTATCATAGTGTTTTGAGCTGATATTTGTTATTCTAGTTGCATTTGCTACTTTCCACATGTTTTGTAGGATACTTAAGCTTTTTGGAGCTAAAATACTACAAGATGTGCTACTAGAGTGCAATGGGTAAATAAAACTAAGTATTGGACTAGCATGGAGTATTGGCATGGGTTTTGCATGAAGAAATTGATGGACTAATGTGTGTAATGCAAATATTGCCAACAATCAAAGTCAATCCCAAACTCAAGTCCAAGTCAAGGTGGAAAAGATAGGATTCCAAACTACCTAGGATGCCAAGAATTAAGGTCTTAACCGGGTGATTAATCGCACAATTAATCACCAACATAGGATTCTCCAAGCAATTAAGAGGAGAATTAAGGCAAAGGAGCTGGAAACACACGTCCCCGATTGGGGTTGGCTGTCTTTAGTATGTTTGCGTTTCACTCCCCTTCCCTATATAAAGGGGAGCCACTTCATAGCTTAGGCATCTCAATTTTTACGTCTCATATACTTACAATAGGCTTAAGCATTATAATTATCTCAATAGTTTTCATTTCAATATAAGTTAAGCTTGTAGTTATCAACATTTGGTTCTTAATACATTTCAAGCATTTGGTTCTATTTGTTTCTTCCATACAAGTTCTTTTCTATTAAGGTATTTCTATTTCTAGTTCACAATTTTACATTTCTATTTAGTTTACGCATAGTTTATTATTAGTACTTATTTACATTTCATTAGCATTTTTTATATTACATGTTATATCATTTAGTTTATATAAATCACACAATCATGTTTACCATTTCTTACAATATAGTTTATAATTTACACTTAAATATGAGTAGCTAAATTTCCTAGTCTAAGGGCTAGGGGTGCCATGCAAAATCAAGTATATAACATTTTAAAATAGGTTGATAATAATATTTTTCAATTGTTTATATCACATGTTTGCACCATAATGTTTAATCTTTGTTTAAGGCCTTATCCATTGGTTAAGTTTGTTCATTCATTCTAAAAGTCGAGAGGCATGGAATCGAATTAGACAAAGCATGCGTAGTAGGACGACCTAATCATGGACGAAAGTTTCTCTAGGACCCCGTCTATGGTTGATACTAATGTCGTAAGGTGGGTGTCTCTAAGCCTAAGCAATTGACAATGTTTTTAATACCGAGTTTAACATAATTATATATTTACCTTTGCATGTGTGACCCGACCCCCTTAGACTCCTTTTTATTATATAATTTACATCATAGTTTTTGTCAGTCATCAAACAACCGAACCCAAAAACGAAATCGATCTTGATAGAAATTTTCCCAAAGCATTTCACAACTTAATTCCCGTTTCCTTGTCTTCGACCCCTATTGCTACATTCATTTGTTGTTTAGGGTAATTATCTTTACATAGGTACACGATAAGCCTATCATATTGGTCACAAGAGGCATGAGTGTACTAGTGCAGTGGGGAGAGGCTTTCCGAGATAGTCTTAAGGGAGATTTTTACAGGGACCGACGCAGAGCTATGCTAGCAACCGATCAACAGGGTAGTGGAACAACCCAGGAGGGCAGAGCAACAACAACAATGGGTTCAACCGCGTCTACATTAAATAGTACAATGCAAGGGGGTGGACAAAAGAGCAGTGGCAAACCGTTTATGATGGACAAGCAAGCTGCTGAGGATGATGCACACGTGATCACTAGCACTTTTCTTGTTAACAACGTCTCTACCTTTATTTTGTTTGATTCACAGGCGTTACACTCGTTTATGTCGTCAAGTCATGCTAGGTCTAAGGGTTTGAGAGAGTTTGAGTCTGTAAAAGATGGAGTTTTTTTATACCGCCTAGTGAGTCAGTGTCTTGTGGGAAACTATATAGAGGGGTGTCCATGATTACTGGGCAACTTGATCTTCCAGTTGACTTGTTTTCTTATGGATGGTTTTGAGATGATAGTCGGGATGGACTGGTTGGGTAAGTATAAGGCTAGAATAGACTGTCACCAAAAGAAAGTTACTTTTAGAGGTCCTAAGGGGGCTAGTGTGTCTTATCGTGGGTTTGTTATGAAACCCAAAGTCAAAGTTATTGCAGCGGTGACATGGAAGTCTTATTTGAGGAAGGGGTGTCCTTTGATCCTATGCCATGTGAAAGATACTAGTACGGTGGAATAGACAGCTGCTGAGATACTATTGGTGGGGGAGTTTCCAGATATTTTTCGAGATGAGATACCAGGTTTACCACTGAAGACGGAGATCGATTTCAGTGTGGAATTGAAACCAGGGACATGACCAATCTCTAAGGCTCCATACCGTATGGGTCGTAAGGAGTTAGAGGAGCTGAAGAAACAGTTGAATGATTTGGTGAATAAGGGACACATTAGACCTAGTGTATTGCCGTGGGGTGCACCAGTCTTGTTTGTGAAGAATAAAGATTAGAGTTTAAGGTTATGTATAGACTACAGAGGGTTGAACCATATTATAGTGAAGAATAGGTATCCTTTACCAAGGATAGATGATCTTTTGACAAGTTGAGTGGAGCAGGTGTCTTTTCGAAGATTGACCTAAGGTTGGGGTACCATCAGGTGAGGATTCGGGATGAAGACATATCAAAGACAACTTTTCGATCGAGGTATGGTCACTATGAGTATGTGGTAATGTCTTTTGGGATTACTAATGCGCCAGCATTCTTTATGGATCTGATGAACCGGGTTTTCAGCCAGTACTTGGATCAGTTTATGGTGATGTTTATAGATGACATCTTATTCTATTCCAAGACTAATGAGGAGCAAAAGGAGCACTTACAATTGGTGTTGCAAACTCTCCGTGACAACCAATTGTATGCTAAGTTATCTAAGTGTGAGTTCTGGTTAGAGAAAGTGGCTTTTCTAGGCCATGTGATATCTAAAGAGGGTGTAGATATGGATCCTTGCAGGATTGAGGCGGTGTCTAACTGGGAGGCACCAAAGAATGTGGCCGAGATCAGGAGTTTCTTAAGTTTGGCAGGGTAATATCGACGATTCGTGAAAGACTTTTCAAAGATTGCCAGGCCTATGACAACGTTGATAAAGAAAGAGAACATGTTTTGTTTGGATGAAAGCTGTGAGACGTCATTCCAAACATTAAAGGAGCATTTGACCCCAGCTCCAGTCTTAGCTTTACCTGAAGGGAGTGAGAACTTCGAGGTGTATACAGATGCTTCGTAGAACGGGTTGGGTTGTCAGTTGATGCAGAATGGGAAAGTTATTATCTATGCTTCTAGGCAATTGAAGTCTTATGAGGAGAACTATCTGATGCATGATCTGGAGTTGGGTGAAGTTGTGTTTGCTCTCAAGATATGGACACACTATCTATATGGGGCGACCTTTAAGATGTTTTCGGATCACAAGAATTTAAAGTACATCTTTAATCAGAAGGATTTGAACATGAGACAGAGGAGGTGTATGGAGCTCATATGAGACTATGACATGGATATTATATACCATGAAGGAAAGGTTAATGTGGTGGCCAATGCATTGAGCAGGAAGACTGTGCATGAATGCACAGCTATGTCACTGATGAGGTTGAAAGATGAAGTGACCAAGATGGGGATACATGTGATCCAAAAGGGAGATTCTAGGGGAGATTTGACAGTGCAACCAGATCTTTATGACGATATTCGCATGAAACAGGCTCTTGATTCCAAGATTCAGGAGTGGAGAGCTGGAGTAGAGAAGGGGACAGTGTCTCAGTTCTCTATTCATTCTTATGGGAGTGTTCGGTTTGATTGGAGATGGTGTGTACCTAGGGATGAGGAGTTGAAAAATATAATCATGACAGAGGCTCATTGCACACCATATTCAGTGCATCCAGGTGGTGACAAGCTTTATAGGGATCTTAAGAACATGTTTTGGTGGCCTGGGATGAAGAGAAAAACAGCTGAGTTTGTGGCTAGATGTTTGACTTGCTAGAGAGTCAAAGGGGAATAGGGAAGACCGCAAGGTAAGATTCAGTCTCTTGAGTTACCTGAGTGCAAATGGGAATCTATCTCCATGGATTTCATTGTGGGGTTACCGAGGAGTCAGCAAGGTAATAACATGATATGGGTGATCATTGATCGTTTGACCAAGTCAGGTCATTTTATTCCCATGAAAGATACGTGGGGTAAGGTGCAGTTGGCAAATGGCTACAGGAAGAATGTAGTAAGGTTACATGGAGTGCCAAAGGACATTGTGTCAGATCGAGATGCGAGGTTCATTTCTCGATTTTGGCAAGAGTTGCAGGAATTGATGGGGACTACCTTCAAGATGAGTACTGCATTTCATCCTGCGACAGATGGGCAGACAAAGAGAACAATCAAGACCTTGAAAGACATGTTAAGGGCTTGTGTGATAGAGTTTGGTGGTAGCTGGGAAGAGAGGTTGGATCTGATAGAGTTGTCTTACAACAACAGCTACCATACGAGTATGGGGATGGCTCCGTTTAAGGCTTTCTATGGGAGGAGATGCAGGAGTCCGATTAGCTGGGATGATAGCGCTAAGACAGTTGTTTTAGGTCCACAGATGGTACAAGATATGGTTGAATATGTGAAGTTGATTCGACAAAAGATGAAAGCGGCACAAGATCGACAAAAGAGTTATGCGGACTTACATCGTCGGGACATTGAGTTGCAAGTTGGGGACAAGGTTATTTTGAAAGTGTCACCTATGCGTAGGGTGATGAGATTTGGTAAGAAAGGGAACCTAAGCTAAAAGTTCATTGGCCCTTATGAGATTATGGATCGTGTGGGAGAGGTTGCTTATCGGTTAGCTTTCCCACCAGCTTTGGATCGTGTATATACTGTGTTTCAATTGTCTCAACTACGGAAGTATGTGAGTGACCCTTCTCATGTGCTAGAGGTTGAAAACATTGAGTTGGATGAATCCTTATCTTACCTTGAAGTGTCAAAAGAGATCCTAGATCGCAAGGTTCGCAAGAATAGAACTGGGGAGACAGTGTCGTTAAAGATTTTATGGTCCAATCACAACGTTAAGGAAGCAACTTGGGAGAGCTACGAGGGAACGCTACCCGTCTCCTTTTTATCAGTTATGTGTGGTTACGGGGACGTAACCATGTTTCTTTTAGGGGGTAGGAGATGATCTCATAAGCTTTTGGTACGGTTTTTGGTCAGTTTTGGTAAAGTTAGTGTTAGTTTAAGTCATAATGAGTTGTGTTTAAGTTTTGTTTTTCTGAGTTTTAGTTGTGTCGTTGTGTTATAATTGAGTTAGTAAGTTTGTTTTTCTGTATGGGTTTGAACTTCGGGGACGAACTTCATTTTTAAGGAGGGAAGACTGTAATACCTTAGATTTATGAGCTTTGAAGTACTCTATCGAGTAGGGCTTATTCTGTCGAGTAAGTTAGTTTTGCATTCTGGAATACGTTCTGCTTGATGGGTACTCGATCGAATAAGGGCTACTCGATTGAGTAGGCGGTACTCGATTGAGTACCTTAGTTACTCGATCGAGTATGTCGGGTTATACGAGTTTTCGGTTGGGTTTGATAGCAACGCGTTGTAGATACCCAGTATCTGCACCTCCCAAAAACCACCCGATGATGATCGGACTATAACGTATTTTTGATATACGTGCGTGGATTGGCTATACATGAGATGGTTTGATGCACTACTCGGATATGAAAAATGATTTTAAAAGTTTTCTAACTTCATTTGCATTAAAATAACATTATTTAGAGTTAAAACCGTCTTCGGACCTTAAACCGACTCAGAAACCCGCAACTTGAGTCAACCCAAATCTCGAATGTTAAAAATAATGCCATGAATGTCTTTATCATTTCATTTCCATTAAAATAACCCTAATTAGAGTCAAAACCGACACCGGGCCAAAAACCGACTCCAAATTCAAATCCTGACTCACACGGGTCAAACCCGAGTCAAGCACACAAAACACCTACCTCAAGTAACACCCAAAATAATCTTATTAGATGTCCATATTTTTACAAGACATCCTATTTGTATAGCAAACATCAAACCAACCAAATAATAGATAAAGCAAAGGCCACGTCCAAATTGAAAGGGACAATACACCCCTTTCAATCACTAGGTGGCTCGCGCCTTTTTGGGCATGCCCTTGGCCAGCAAGCAAACTTAACTGACTTGCTACCATCCCCATTTCTCTATAAATACCCACCATCACACACCATAATCCTCACGTGAGAGTCCGCCCCCTCCTTCTCCCTTAAACTTCTAGACTCGACTTCCTAAGTCATAAAATCGACACGTGTTTACGACCTGCCGATCATAAACACAAGCCTTACACATTTGGTTTGGTACCGTCAACGTGCATTCGACCGACCCATTCGACCAACTCAACATCATGTTTTTCAACAACATATTTTCAACTCATTTTCACAACAAAATCCTTTTTTAAGGCACCTTTTTAAACTTCTTTGATCGCGATTAGTCATAACGAGAAAACCGTCTCTAAAGTCGTCTACTTCGAAAACATCAATACACGTAAGTTTGAGGGTGTAAATAACTCATTTATTTCATGTCTTTACTGTTTTCATAACTTTATAAGCATGAATAATGCATAACACAATTCAAAAATAGGTTAGACGAGCCAAAACCGAGTTTTGGCCTGAGACAGAAGCTCCTTGCTATGCAGGGAGGCTCGCGCCTCTTGTGGGTGTCCAGGTCAGACTCAAATGTGTTTGAGTTTGTCTTTCCTTCAACACTTTTCTTTATTTTTACTTCTTTCTTTTTACGGTTTTTACCATTTTAATTCATTTTTATGACAAATATTTTGACCATTAAAAAAATCATCCTTGGTTCCTTATACCATGACGGTTTATTCCGTGACTCGATGATATTATTGGTTAATTACATTTTAATGGGTATTTTAACACCCTTTTCTTTATATTTACCATTTTTCTCATTTATTTACACTTGCAAACATATTAGTCATAATTCATAATCATCCTTGGTTCTTTATACCGTGTCGGTTTAATCCGAATAAGATGACAAACTTGACTAATTACAAATAATTGAACTTAACATAATTAGTTCAAATCAAACATTTTCCTTTTACACACTTTACTATGCTTTTCAAACTTGCAAATACGACAACGAATATTACTAACATAATAGTAATTATTCCGAGTCATGCAAATCATACTTGTAAATCATTTAAATACAAATACGGTTTTAAACAACCTTTTTTTAACAACTAGGAGACGCCCCTTGGGTCGTCGTCTGACTCGCGCCCCAAGAGGCCGCCTGTTTTCATATTTCAAAAACCCGGGCAGAGCCCCTTCCCTCGCCAATAAGCTCGCGCCTTAATAGGGCTGCCTGGCACTATTCTGTCTCGTTCTGGTACTTGTCTAGGACGATCCTGATTACGGTTAATCCGAATACGTGACGGATCAGATTAACGAGTTTGCATTTTATACTTTATCTTTTAAACACACTTTTTCAAATAAATGGATCGTGTTAAGCATCATAACCCGAATTTGGTAAATGGATGTTTAATTTCCATTTTCACATGCAAATCAATCTAAATCCAACCCGACATCAACTACTTGATATTTGGATAAAAAAAACCGACATAGGAAATCTTCACATGTTAGGTTAAGACTTTTGGATGCGTATTCATGCATTTAAACCGTTTTATCAACTTTTGCACTTAAACAACCACGATCGATCAGTAGAGGCCGCTAACGCGGGCGGCATTGGGTGTCCGATTAAAGGGCTTCCCAATACGTACCCTCACTCCTTACTCAGAACCTTTGGATAGTGGATGACCTTATCCAGGGCGTACGAGAGTCATTTTAGGCATAGAATGCTAAAAGGGGGACGAGTCCTTATCTTTAGTACCTATGTCAAGCACCGCTTTTTGCCTTGATTGACCTAGGTATAAAGTGGATTCGAACGAGTTCCAGGCATCCCACAAATGATTGGTAGCGACTCCTAACATCTCAAACATCGTTTCGAGACCTTTGCCGAGACAAAACAGACCGATCTAAAGTGATCCGGTCGAAAGCATTTCTACGCCACCGAGCGTGGCTTTTAAAAGACCGCTGCATGTCCACAATTTGGCTTGGCGTGCAGGTGGCCCGTGACTACGGACCGGTAGGCGGCTCTTTCCCGCAGACCGGCTTATGGCCCATGTCCACAGATTGGCGACTCCGCTGGGGATAATTTGGACACTTGTGTCTTTGTGATCCTTAGAGGTGAAACTCGAACAAGGTCGTGGTTAAAAGTACATTGATACCGTCGTCAGGTACCAAAAATAAATACCTAAGTACTACTAACAGAAGTCAGCGGTAAGTATGGTCAATCTTCACAGGGAGGCGGTCACTATCTACTCGTTAATCCTGGTCTGTCTATAGTCACAGTTGGGGGTTTAAGTTGTTTGACCTAAAACTAAAGGAGATTAAAGTGAGAAAAGAGTAAGAGAGATTAACAATAAAGGAAGAGAACTAGGATTGTCGGGTCATCGATGAATATCGGTTAATTGCAGCTAAGCTCACATATCGGTCGCGTGTATCAGTCTAGGGGGCAGTGAATATCTCCTTCTTATCTCAATTCACCCTAAAATACTATTAGCATAGCTTCCGCCCTCACTAAAGCATCCTATTGTTCACTGCGGGTCTCACCCCTTCCAACCTTCCGGTCTAGGTTAAGGCTTACCAAGATTAATTAAGCTAAATGCATCGATTGAAGTAGCTAGTTACAGTTAGTTGCAGTGATAAACAACATAGACATAATAACAACGGAAGATCTGTAAACCTTATTAGCAACTAACAACAGTTCATCGAATCCCCTAAATCCTAGCAATTAAATTAGCTAGACATAATAGTGGTAGAGCAAGAGCAAAAGAGTAGAGATATATTAAGCATTGTAATTAAAGAGAGAATAAAGAAAGAGAAAGAGTAAGGGAAGAATTACAGATAAAGAGATTCGGGAAAAGAACAGAACAAAGTAGCAGCAGTAACCGGAGGTATAAGTCGAACCCCTAAACCTAATTACCCCTCTTCTATTTATAGGAGAAGGATTTGTTATTTGACCTAAAACACGTTATTAAGCTAAAAAGCCCGTGTCCAATACTAACAACTCAATCGAGCCATTTAGAATTGCTCGATCGAACAAAAACCAGCAAAAACCTCTCGATCGAATAAAAAAATAACTCGATCGAGGAAACCCTAAATAACACATTTCGATCGAACACATAAAGCATTCGATCGAGGTCTTATCCTCTCCAAAAGTGCCCGATCGACCAATAAGGGCTTCGATCGAGTGACTTTGACTTAGCCAGCAACGTTAGTCGTTAGTTTCAGCCTTGACTTGTTTATTTAGCTTCCAAAATGACTTTACACGTCCCAAGACAGCAGCGTTTCCGCTCCAAATCCACTCATCCTCTAAATGCAAGCAAAATGGACGATAAAAGGCTTGATTACGCTACTTTCAGGTCTATTCCTGCCAATAAAGCAAAACAAACCAAAGTAGAATATTCGGGGCATTTCGAAGCATAGAACCACGAGAATTGCATAGAAATACATGCATAAGGATTCTTAAAAAGACTATATAAAATGCACGTATCAAATCTCCCCAAACCAAACCTTTACTCGTCCTCGAGTAAAGTAAATGCAAACTAAAGGAACAGAAAATAAAGCTCAGAGCTAGCTACAAATGTCCACTTACACCAATTTAATGCAAGCACTAACACTTATAGCGAAAACTGTCAAATGTAAACGAGTTGTAGGATGTTTATGATAAAGCTGAACCTTTGACCTTGCAAGACCTTTAAAATTGGACTCTCACGGGTCACTCTTCTCTCATGAATCAAAGGGTAAGCATATGAATGTAAGAGAGAAAGAAAATAGTCGCTCACTTGAACTACGACCCACATAAACATGCATGCAGCTGATATGATAGACAATTCTAATCACCATACATACATTCCAACCAAATAAGGTCTGTCACAGCCGAGGGCTTACAAAAGTTTGGTAAAGTGAGGTAATGGGTAAGAAAAGACAAAACTTTTTTGGGAAAGTGGAGGTATAGGCGGCCAAGCTAGTACTTGAACAGAACCAAATGGAACATATCCATCTCTAATCCATCAAAATTAAGCACAAGTGCCTTTGAATTGGCATTCAAACTCACCAAACCGAACCGAAAATACTACTCAAAAGATATAAATAAAGCATAGGAGTGAAACCTTCAACATTCAAACATCATTTTTTTTCTTTCTTCTTTTTTTTCGGTTTCTTTTTCCTTTTTTTCCCTTTTGATTCACGTTTTTTTTTTGAATTCTTTTCTTTTCATCATCCTCCTTCCTTTTCACAAATTACCAACTCCAAGTAATGCAATACAAACCAAACTTGGCACAATAAACTATATACCGCAAAACATACACTAACTAGCTTGACAAGGCAGGCTAAATTTGTATGTAGTTAAGGGTCAAAAGGCAAATTTGGCTAATGTGGAGTTTATGGGTAAAAATGGAAGAAAAAAGGGAATGTAAGTACCTCCCTGCATATAACACCAACCACTAACCCGAATGTATGTAGTCAAAAAGCAATTGAATTTCATATACGTGCAAATTGATGATACATGTTATGCAAGGAGTAACTACTCACAATCCTACATGAAACTGGTCATAAATGACACCAGTTTATAAAGCTCTAATCTTTAGAAATTATAAGTAGTTTGCCAAAATTTTCAGATCAAATCTATTTGTTCAGCTAAATTTAAACATTAACTCGTAGATATGCAGAAGACAAAGCTGAAGATATTAATTTATGCAAGGCTTAAGCAAAAGGACAAATTATAGTGCAATTCATCATCAAAAACTACCGTTCCGACTCGACCTATATGCAAAAATAAACGTGAAATTTTTTGAAAATTTTCTATTTTTTTTTTTTTGAGATTTTTGATTTTCCGAAAATAAACAACAATGCATACGGAAATTAAATGTGATAACAGGGATGCAATACAAACAACATGCAGACACAGATTTGGATGTATAACCTCCCCAAACTAAACCGTACAATGCCCTCATTGTACCCAAAAATAGGGAAAGGAAATGCAAACTAAAAAGGAGAGAGTGGATATGCGGAAAACTCACAAGAATACGCGAATTAGGGACCTCTGCAAACTACCCAGCAACATGGGAGGTCGCCAGTAGCTGCATAACAGCATCACAGGAATCGAATCCAAGCTAAAGCACTCGATCGAAATGACAGAATGATCGATTGAGTGACCTGGGCATATAAACAGATCGATCGAGGAAGTAGGGCTCTCGATCGAAAAACCCTCTTTCGCAAGCACTCGATCGAGAAGAAGATACGCTCGATCGAGTGAAATCAGCAGCAAAATTGTTCGATCGAGTATATAGAGTACTCGATCGAGCCATCCACGATAGATTCTTGCAAAGATGCAATAAGCAGTCCGCGAAACTAACAAAACAAGCTTAACTGTTCCAGTATATGGTTTAAAACCAATTATTACATACGCAACAGAAACTTAAAAGCAAAACAACTAAAAATTTAAACTCCGGGTTGCCTCCCGGGCAGCGCTAGTTTCAGACAGGTCCCAGATTGACCTTCTTTTCTTTATCACCTCAGCCAAACCAGTGGTCACGATCAAAGCAATTCAAAGCTCTTAGCATTAGATCATAAATCTGCGCATGTGCTACACAAGAGCATAAGTAGCACCAAAATAAAGAAAGAGCATATGAAAGAAATCTAAAGTACCATCTCAGCCTAACAAATTTTCGATCACAAATACGGTGAAACTTTATTAAATTATTTGTCCAACCGGGAGGGGGTAGAGCATTAGAATAAGAAACAGGAATCACAAGATATATTGTACTATTAATACCAACAATAATAAAATTATCGTTTACTATTTCAGGACGGTTGCTAGCGGCGGAATCATTGACAGAAGGATACATTACCTCTTTCGTGCTAGAAACAATCCCCGACTCAATTACCTTCTCGTTTCCCTCCTTTGTGGGTTCTGTCCCATATATCGCAACCTTCAAGGCATCGAGCTCGGCTTTGAAAATGGGGGATTCACCGTAACCATTGTCTTCTCCAAAATCGTCATCTGAACGGGACCAAGATGACATATCATTGCTTTCCATGGCCAATATGGTCGATTGAGTAAAGGTAGTACTCGATCGAAAGCTTTCCTCTTGAATATCACTCGATCGAACAAAAGAATCCGCACGATCGAGAACTCCCTCATAACAGTTGTTCGATCGAGTGATATTTTCTGTTCGATCGAACACTTCCTCAGACATATCACTCGATCGTCACTATAATCAGTTCGATCGATCATTTGTTGCTGTCCAGTGCAGAAATCTTCAAGTATTGCGTCGTCTTTAGATAGATCTTCGTATTCTGAGTCATACAAATCATTAGTATCGATAGGCAACTCGGGTCCCTCATGGGAAAGACCACTCTCTGCGTGCCTAAAGTTCGTCTTAGCAGCTAACTGAGCTATTTCAGACTCAAGCTCATAGATTTGAGCGTCATTAAATCTATCACGTTCTTGCAATTGAAGAGCAAGCGCCTTTACCAAAGATTTCAGTTCAGCAATCTCTTCTTTCTGTTTATCAGGAGGAGGAGTAGCTTGTTGTTGCAGTTGCCAAACATATGGAGGCTTTTGATAGCCTCGTTGAGAAGGCGGATGTTGCGGCACAATTGCAATGGAATGATTAGCTTGTCTACGCTGCTTAAACGCATAGACAGACACCACTCAAGGAAAAAGATAAGAATTGCCTCAAGGAATAAATTCCTTGAGGCTAAAGACAGACAAAAAGAAACAAGTAAATAAAATAGTTGCCTCCCCGGCAACGGCGCCAAAATTTGATACCGTCTTCAGGTTCCAAAAATAAATACCTAAGTACTACTAACAGAAGTCAGCGGTAAGTAGGGTCGATCTCCACAGGGAGGCGGTCACTATCAACTCATTAATCCTGGTCTGTCTATAGTCACGGTTGGGGGTTTAAGTTGTTTGAACTAAAACTAAAGGAGATTAAAGTGAGAAAAGAGTAAGAGAGATTAACAGTAAAGGAAGAGAACTAGGATTGTTGGGTCATCAATGAATATCGGTTAATTACAGCTAAGGTCACAGATCGATCGCGTGTATCAGTCTAGGGGGCAGTGAATATCTCCTTCCGGTCTCAATTCACCCTAAAATACTATTAGCTTAACTTCCGCCCTCACTAAAGCATCATATTGTTCAATGCGGGTCTCACCCCTTCCAACCTTCCGGTCTAGGTTAAGGCTTACGGAAGATCAGTAAACCTAATTAGCAACTAACAACAGTTCACCGAATCCCCTAAATCCTAGCAAGCAAATTAGCTAGACATAATAGTGGTAGAGCAAGAGCGAAAGAATAGAGAAATAATAAGCATTGTAATTAAAGAGAGAATAAAGAAAGAGAAAGAGTAAGGGAAGAATTACAGATAAAGAGATTCGGGAAAAGAAAAGAACAAAGTAGCAGCAGTAACCGGAGGTAGAAGTCGAACCCCTAAACGTAATTAACCCTCTCCTATTTATAGGATAAGGATTTGTTATTTGACCTAAAACACGTTATTAAGCTAAAAAGCCCATGTCCAATACACAACTCGATCGAGCCATTTAAAATTGCTCGATCGAACAAAAACCAGCAAAAACCTCTCGATTGAATAAACAAACAACTCGATCGAGGAAACCCTAAATAACACATTTTGATCAAACACATAAATCATTCGATCGAGGTCTTCTCCTCTCCAAAAGTGCTCGATCGACCAATAAGGGCTTCGATCGAGTGACTTTGACTCAGCCAGCAACGTTAGTCGTTAGTTTCAGCCTTGAATTATTTATTTAGCTTCCGAAATGACACTACACGTCCCAAGCCAGCAGCGTTTCTGCTCCAAATCCACTCATCCTCTAAATGCAAGCAAAACAGACGATAAAAGGCTTGATTCCGCTACTTCAGGTCAATTCTTGCAAATAAAGCAAAACAAACCAAAGTAGAATATTCGGGGCATTTCGTAGCATAGAACCACGAGAATCGCATAGAATTACGTGCATAAGGAGGCTTAAAAAGACTATATAAAATGCGCGTATCATGCATTAATTGATATTACAGTCATAAGTCGGGTTCCTTGTCCGGGCCCACAACGTAACCTTTATCGACCAATTGGCTCGTCTCATCGGCGTGAGTTTTCTCATCCCCGCGTTTCTCATCCCGATTGAGTCAAGCATAACATTGATGTTACACATTTCTGTTTCATCAAAGAGCTTTTATCACCTTCGACCACGAGGCTAGGGCACCCTCCTTACTCATTTTGTTCGGATTGGTATCCCTCTCGAAAATCGGGGTTTGATTGCGTGGTGTGTAACCCACCCTTTTAAGCCAAAACCCGTGTCAGCATTATGCATAATATAATGAAACTACGAGTGCTTATGTGTTATGTGATCACAAGTCCTTCCATGTCATTTCAAACTTTCAAAAACACATTTCGCGCCGTCATAATGGCCATTTCAAACCTCGGTCTTTCGCCGACTATTGCAAACCCTTTTTATGCCGTCCTAATGACGACTTTCAAAACCGGTTTTTTTACAACCGTTTCAAAAAAACATTTTGCGCCGTCATAATGGCCGTTTAAAACCTTGGTCTTTCGCCGACCGTTGAAAACCTTTTCATGCCGTCGTAATGAGGACTTTCAAACCCGGTTTTCTACAACCATTTCAAAAAACGCCTTTTTAGGTCGTCGTAATGACGATTTCAAACCCGGTTTTCACAACCGTTTCAAACCTCGGTCTTTTGCCGACCGTTGCACAACTTTTGATGCCGTTATAATGGACATTTATAATCCCGGTTTTTATAACCAATTTCAAATGCACCTTTTCATACCATTGTAATGACGCTTAGTTTTCACAAACCATTTCAAAATACCCTTTTACGTCGTCGTAATGACCGTTTCAAACCTCGTCCCTCGCCGACCGTTGCATTCTCAAAGCGCCCTTTTATGCCGTCGTAATAACGAATTCTAGCCTCGAATTTTCAAAAATTCGAAATCAGTTTTCAAATAAAAACGTTTTTCAATCCGTCGTAATGACGATTTCAACCTGTGCAACATTCCAAATTTCAAATCTCGTTTTCTAAATCAAAATTGGCTTTTCTAAGCCGTTGTAATGACGATTTCAATTCTCACACTTTTCGAATTGCATACCGTCTTTCAAAGATTAAAACGGTTTTCTAACTCGTCATAATGACGAATTCGATCCTCAAATTCTGTAATTTTCATATCATTGAAAACAATTAAAACTATTTCCAAATTTCCAATCAAAACTTAATCATTTGAAAACAAATTTACCCGTTTTCAAGTTTTAAATCAAAATCCAATCTTTAAAAACAAAATTAACCGTTTTCAAATTTCAATTCAAAATCAAATCTTTGAAAACAAATTTAACCGTTTTCAGATTTCAAATCCAATTTCAGATTATTTGAAAACAAATTTAACCATGTTCAAATTTCAATTCAAAATCAAATCTTTGAAAACTAATTAAACCATTTTCATATTTCAAATCAAAACTCAATCTTTGAAAACAAATTTAACCGTTTTCAATTATTCAACCCTATTTTAAATTCTTTGAAAACTAATTTAACCGCTTTCATGGCCATTGTGATGATGATTCCAAATTCTTCAATTCTCGATTTTCAAATCCGTGATTCGGAATTTCAAAAACCGTTTTTCGGAAACAACACATTGTTTTCAGAGCCGCCGTAATTTCAACTCAAGCCGTCTTTTGAAAGCAAACCTAAGAACATCCTTTCAACTGGCCGATCTTTTGAAGATCCCTACTCTTTGGAAGACGTCCATAAAACGACAAATGAATCTTTTTTAAAATTTCTATTTTCGAGAATTTCATCCACCATTCCGATTCAGCCTCGAGTCGATTTCAAGTCAAGTCGACTAGATAACTTCAAGTCTCCGCCGAAATTAGTGCTTAGCTTCTGATCTACGTCGTGTTGCCTAATTATCGAGATATCTTCAGTGGCGTTAGCAGAGTCAAAACCTCTCGGGTATTAAACCCGTCTTCCCCCCTACATTATGGGTAAAAGGTAAAGTTTGTATGTATGTCTTGTGCAACGACTTCACTCCATCGACAAACCTCCAAACTAAGTCAGAAGTCGTCTGTCTAGGCGTCACTATGCCAATGTTGACACTCGAGTCTAAGTCATGCACCAAGAGTTCAAACACAAGAGGTCATTCACGATCTTTAATGAACTCATAACCTAGTCACACCGTCGCGTCTTCACTACAAAACTGCCTTTTGTACATATGTGTCGTACTTGCCTTTGTTTGTGAAATCCCTTGCTAAGACAAGTTATAACGCCTATCGTTATGTCAAATAGGAATCCCTTGGGTGCCATCAATCGCCAACTAGAAACTCAAGAAGCTGATCAACCTTCATCCGCCATGACTTCCGCTGAAACCAACAACGTGGTCCTTCGACTCCTAGCTACCGTGGAAAACATGAGCACTCGTCTCTCCCAAGTTGAGGAGAAAATGATAACCGGGAATTTTTCCTCTTCTGATACTGAGCAAAGGGTTAAGCTCCTTGAAAACCGACTGCTTGCCAATGGGAAAACCAACCCTAGTTGGAAGGCTACTAAAACCACTGAAACCAATTCCTTGGGTGCTCCACCAACCAATACCAGACGACCTCATAGGTCCTTCCCCGATTTGGGTATGCCTTATGCCATAGCCTTGGAAAGGCTAATCTCCAAAGGAAAGCTCAAACCGATTGGTCCAACTCTAGACCCTCTACCTTGCAAGCGAGGACGTAGATGGGACGGAAAACTGTTTTGTCAATATCACCAAGGTCGCGGACACGATACTGAAATGTGTCTCCCACTAAAAGGTACCATACTTTATATGATCGAAAAGGGAGAGTTACCATTACCTCCATCAACAAACAACAAAAACAACCCTTCATAAAACCCTTTTGGAGACGGTCAGGGATCTTCCCTAGACTGCTCTCATCTCATCTCTCCTGACGATGAGAAAATTCATGCAATTGATGAAGATGGCATACAAAGCGCTATAATGATGCTCTCCGTCTCTATCAACAACATATTCTCAAAGCTGCAAGTGGCTATCGATGATTTGAACACTCAGGTAGCTAATTTGGAGAAGAGGTTTGGTAGTACCGAAAATGAAGCTAACCATCAAGGAGAAGACCAACCCTCCATTCACGAACCAACAACTATTGAAAATGAGGAGTCATCTAATGGTCCACACACCCATGAACCCCCCAACAAAAAACATGAAATTACCTCGCCAAATACCCCTTCAAAATACCAAGCAACGTCCCAAAAACTTCCCATTGACAACAACCAAATCCTGCTTCCGCCCAGGATTGACAACAAGAAAAACAAAACTCACAAAAACATCCCAAAAAACACCAATGTTGGAATCATGGGAAAACATCAAAGGGTATTCACAGATCCGGGAATAACATATGGCACTGCTCTGGGGATAGTTGCTTCAGAAGGAATGCTGTAACCCATTGGCCCGACTTCGGACCCACCAGAACACAGAAGAAAACATTTCTGGAACGGTAATGCTTATTACCAATACCATCAAGGTAAGGGCCATGACACCGTAGCCTACTTCAAACTCAAGAATGCCATTCAAGATATGATTCAAGTTGGCAAAATCATAATTGCACCTCTCAGTCAAGACAATCCTCCTGAATGTCTAAAGTCAAACAGCAAGGTTGAACGTTCTCAAAGGACATTCACCAACCTCAACACAACCTATGCTGCAGCTCTTCAAAAGCTTATGACTGAAGGGAAGCTACAACCAATCGGGCCCACTCCGGGCCCGTCTGAATGCAGGAAAATCCGTTTCTGGGACGGTAATTGTTGGGGTTGGTGTCCTTAACAGTTAGTGCAAGGACTTATAAACCTCTAAAAGGATCAAAGGGCATACTTTGGTATTATTATCAGTTGATCCACGTTTATCAATAACGGTTGGCTTGCTAGATAAGTTTGACGTTATTGTCATACAGATGGCGGTGATCAACTGGTCCCTAAAAGTCACACCTATAGGATACGTTTGAGAGACGTGACAGTATGAAAATACTGTCATGTAGATGCCAAGATTGACTAACCAGTTAGACCGAGTTATTTGACTAGTAATTAGTCAAATATGTGATGTTGAGATATTATATTTAATACGGATTAAATATCATGGGCTAAGGCGAATTAACCAGTTAATTCGTAAAATTAAATATAAACGATTTATATTTAATTAAATGTATATTGAATATAACTATACAATACTGTTTTTGTCGGACACGAATTAATAATTCAGCTAACCCGTATTATTAGCTGATGCCTTAATTTCCGATAACCGATGACGATTTATAATCAAACCGCGTCATATACATTTGGAATTTAATGAACCGGACCACGAGTTAAAACCAAGAGGAAGTGGAAGCCCACTTCCCTTGTGTGGGTCTCGGTTTTGCTTGAGTGAGAGGGATCAAAAGGGAGAGCTTCTCCTCCCTTCTGACCTAATCATCATTTGAAACAAAAATTAGGGTTTTGAAGAGCATTCTCCTCTGAAAAACCTGAGATCTCTCATCTCGAGAAAACACACATCAGTTCTCCCAATATTGCAAGGCAATCGGAGAACACCATCTAGCACAAGGGCATATCTCGGACAAGGTCTTGGGTGCAACAATTAGGAGGGAATCTGGTTTGATTTCTGTTCTTTACGCCGTGCATCAAAGGACCCGAGGTTGATTTCTATACATTAATCATTTCATTATGTTTTTCGTTTTATGACTATAAATTGCATGTTTAAATTTACGTTATAGTCCTGCAATTAAAGGGTAGTATACGGATATTAACCCACAAGTGGTATCAGAGCGAGGCCACGTAAATTTTCTATGTGTTTTTCATAAAACGATTTTGAAACGATTGTTTTTGTCTTAAAAACCGTGCGGCATCACCAATTTTTCTCACGGCAGAAATTTTTTGATTTGGTCATTGCGTTTTTATGAAACCGTGACATGTTTTACACGGTTATTTCATGTTGTTTTCGTTGATTTTTGCATATTGTTGTTTTATACGGAGATTATAACAATATGTCATGTTTTTGTCAATTGTTAAAATTGATTTTATGCGTTTTTGATCAAAATTGTTGTGGTTTTGTATCATAAAACTTGTTTCACGAGGGTTTGGAGTTTTTCAGAAAGTTTTGTACTCGATCGAACAAGTTTTTAATCGATCGAGTGTTTTTCCTGTCTTGTTTTTGCTCGATCGAGTCCCTGTTGTATTCGATCGACCCCGTTTCAAAAACCTTTTGCTCGATCGAGTCCCTGTTGTACTCGATCGACCCCTTTCTAAACCCTACTACTCGATCGAGTTGTCCTCGTACTCGATCGAGTAGATTTGCTGATAAAGGTACTCGATCGACCACCAGTTTAGTCGATCGAGCACTTCCTGTTTGGCAACCCTCTCGATCGACTTGCGATTCGATCGATCGAGTTCCTTTGTCCCTCGATCGAGCACTTATGTCCCTGGATCGAAGGATTTCCGTTTTAACAGCTTTGAAAATTTGTTTCTTTTGATTTAAATTTTCTTTTGGCTTTAATATGTACTTTATACGGATATTGTACACTCGCTATGATTGTGACACGGTTCACACACGTACCATTAAGTTATTTTAAAGCGCATTTAAAGTAACGGATTGTAATGGATTAAAATTAAATGATAGAAGCGGTTTTATCACATGAATTTTAATCATTAAAAGGTGGTTTGGATAAATTTAACATAATTACGGAATTATGTCACGAATGAATTTGTTTTTAGTTGATGCATCTATTTATCGTTTATCTTGAATGCCGTGAATGTTTCTTTTTGTTACGTATTTAATTTTTGCAAACGGTTGTAACTTAGTGTGGCCTTAGTAGAACGTGTTACCGTAATGATGGAACACGGTCTTGGTTGTATTTTGAGATCTCGTATCTCCGTTTTGGATTTTTCACTTGTAATTACAGTTTTTAATTAGAATGTAAATAGGTTTATTTTTGTAATTTTAAATTGTAATTTTTGAGAAGACCAAAGATGGAGACCGGATGCTCACTCCCGCTACTTGGATCAAGATGGAACATCAAGACAAGCTTCTCGGGTCCAACGGTGGATTCCAAAGTTGTTTTATGTTTTGTTTTACTAGGATAGGCCACACTAGGAATTTTTATTTACGTATTGCATTCAATTATTTATTTTTCCGTAACGATTATATGCATCATATTCCGCCTAAAAACCAAACCACCTAATAATTGCATGAAAACTGACACATATAGAGGTCACGAGTTAGTTTTCTTTGACATTCGTATGTCACACGATTTTTATAAGCCATCACCCAAATTAATTCATTCACGCAGACGCTAGTTATTCGTTCACTTAATATGAATTATAATTTAGTTGATGGGATCTTCCTCGTATAAACAAAAATTGAGAACGGTCTTTATAGGTCAAACTCCAATGAGTCCCTTCTTCGTCGGTAGGCATAATATGACCCCTTCTACGTCGGGTAAGTTGGAACCGATTGACCTATTTTATCTCAACACTATGGTCACTCGTACGATCCTGTGATCATGGTGGACTATAGATAGGATTTACGGAAATCTATCGACCAAGAGTTCTTCCAGAAGAATTAGCTAAACAATTGGCTTATCAATTTACCGAAATTGAGTCTTGGGATCACTTGTATCATTCTTGAGGGAGATCAATTATGCAAGTGCAAGAGTCTACATGTTTAAAATGAATTTTAAAATAGACTTAAATCACCTCGATGAGTTGCTTATTTCGTTTTGTTTTTCTTTCTTTTTCAGTGTAGATCACGTTTTTAAACTGCTAAACAACAAATGGTCAGTTCTACTGATAACCCAATGCCAAGTGCCACATTGGACCGTGAGTCCTGGCTTAGGATCTTCATGAATCAGATGAATCAGTCTACTCGACTGAAGAATGATGGATCCAACTTCGCGGACTGGGAGGCGGCATTACGGAATGCTGCTGCTGCTGACGGGAAGCTCAAATATCTATTAGAGCCCATCCCGGCAAACCCAGGTCCCACGGCTAGAGCTGCTGAAATCACCAAGTTTAATGATTTCTGTATGGAAGCGGGTGCGATTAAAAACGTACTCATTTTTGCAATGGAACCCAATTTGCAGAAACGCTTCATAGCCCATGGTGCAAACAAGATTTTCACCACGCTCACCAAGGAATTCTCGAAAGCACCGAGAATCGTGACTTATGAGCATACCACTCGCTTCTTTGATGCGAGACTCCAGAAGGGCCAACCGGTTAGCCCACACATTCTCAGCATGATTGAGAATGTCGAAAAACTGAGACCTTTAATTGTAACATCAGCGAGAACATTGTTATCGACCGCATACTTCACTCACTCCACGATGGTTATTCGCAATTTAGAGCGAATTACTATATGAATGATTTGAAGAAAACTCCCCATGAACTGCACTCCCTTCTCGTACAGACCGAGAAGGACATGAAGTCCAGTGGGAGCATGAAACAAGATGTTCTCGTTGTGTCAAATAAAGGAAAGGGTAAGGGCAAAGCTCGTGCAAACCTAGCGAGGTAAGGCGAAGTTCAAGAAGTCGGGCTCGGGTAAGAGTGGTCCCGGTGAGTCGAGTAACTCATCGGCGCGACAAAGAGCAAGAAAGATAACATGGAATGCCATCACCGCCACATGATCGGGCATTGAGACGCACATGTCCTGTTTATCATGAGGACTTAAAAGCAGGTCGTGTTAAACCTGTTGGTATGTCTTCTTCTTCTACTTTTATTCATAAGATTGAGATTAACCACGCAAGTTACGGAACTTGGGTACTTGATACTTGGTTGTGGTTCTCATCCGTAATCATGTGCGGGGGCTCCGAAACATCGAACCCCTCGTAAAGGGTGAGGTGGAACTGCGTGTTGGGAATGGAGCAAGAGTGGCTGCCATCTCAAAGGGGACATATGTGATCCAGCTTCCTAGCGGATTTGAGTTATCATTATATGATTGCTATTATGTACCCGAGTCTTTCGAAAAACATTATTTCGCCGCACTTGATAAACTTGGTTTTTCATTTGTAATAGAGAATAATACTTGCATTTTCTCATTACACGATATGATTTATGACAAGGCAGTCTCCATGAACGGAATTTATGTTTTAGATCAGACCACGGAAATATTACACGTAATGAATAAAAAGTTAAAGGTTGGTGACAAAGATCAAACGTATCTATGGCACTACCGTATGGGACACATCAATGAGAAACGCGTAAAACGACTCATCAAAATGGAGCTATCTCGGCCTTTGATTTTAAATCATTTGGCACGTGTGAATCATGTCTCATCGGTAAGATGACTCGGATTTCCTTCAAAGGTGTTGGAATGTGCGCTGCTGACCTATTAGGACTCATACACACGGATGTATGTGGCCCTATGTCAATCACCGCACGAGAAGGCTATAGGTATTTCATCACTTTCACGGACGATTTAAGTAGATATGGCTATGTCTACTTAATGAAGCACAAAAGTGAATCCTTTGAAAAATTCAAAGAATACCGAGAATAGGGTACGAACCTATTGGGTAGAAAGATTAAAACACTGCGTTCGGATCGTGGTGGCGAGTATCTTTCTCACGAGTTTGATCAACACCTTAAAGACCGGGGATCGCCCTACGCTTAACTCCACCGAACACCTCACGGAATGGTGTGTCCGAACGGAGAAATCGAACACTACTTGATATGGTTCGATCCATGATGAGTCACACGGTTTTACCTGATTCATTATGGGGTTATGCTCTTTGTCACCGCTCTAATACTTAACAAGTCCGTCTAAAGTCATGACAAGACTCCATATGAACTATGGAAAGGAACGGTCCCTAACTTGTCCTTTATACGGGTTTGGGGCTGCGAGGCTTATGTCAAGTGGAGACACGAGGATAAGCTCGCCCGCGATCGGTCAAGACATACTTTATAGGTTATCCTAAAGGAACACGTGGTCATTACTTCTATTCGCCAACCGAACAACGCGTTTTTGTTGCGGCTAGTGCGACATTCTTAGAGAAGGAATTTCTCGAGAATGCAAAGAGTGATAGAACCTTCGACTGTCGGAGATTCCAAACCAAACAGAGCAACCATTGGAGGAACCTGTTCCTTCAATCCCTACTGCGTGAATATTCTGAGGAACCTAGGAGGTCGGGAAGAGTCTCTATTCCTCCGGACAGATTCATTGGTATGGTCGAGGAACACGACATAGATGACGTTCTACTCTTAACGAGTAGTGAACCCGCAACCTATAAAGGTGCCATGACTAGTTCTGACTCAAAGCTATGGCTTGAGGCCATGCAATCCGAGATGGACTCCATGTATGAGAACAACGTGTGGGATCTTGTTGACTTACCTGCTAAGGTTCGTCCCCTTCAATGCAAATGGCTTTACAAGATAAAGCATTCTGTGGAAGGTCAGCAAGATATCTACAAAGCACGACTAGTTGCTAAAGGCTTCACCCAAGTGCCAGGTTTGCACTACGATGAGATCTTTGCACCCGTAGTCATGATGCGTTCCATTCGGATTATCTTAGCGATTGCCGCTTTTCATGACTATGAAATTTGGCAAATGGACGTGAAAACCGCCTTCTTAAACGGCTTTTTGGAGGAAGAGTTGTACATGGTACAACCCGAAGGTTTCATTGATCCAATACATCCTAAGAAAGTGTGCAAGCTTAAGCGTTCCATTTATGGACTTAAGCAAGCATCAAGGAGTTGGAATCATCGCTTCGACCAAGTGATAAAAGACAATGGATTTACTCGATCGGTCGAGGAACCATATCTATATATCAAGTCGAGTGGGAGCAAGATTGTCTTCCTAATATTGTATGTTGACGACATACTCCTGATTGGGAATGACATACCTCTCTTAACTTCGGTGAAAGTAGGGTTGAAAAACCATTTCCAGATGAAAGATCTGGGAGAGGCACAAAGAATTCTAGGCATCCGTATCTATCGAGATAGATCACGACGGATGTTATCTCTCGATCCAGAGTCTTACATAGACAAAGTCCTAGAGAGATTCAGTATGACTAACTCCAAGAAGGGGTTCCTTCCTATGGCTCCAGGGGTGCATTTGAGCCAGTCTCGTGCACCAGAGACACCGGAAGAGAAAGAGCGCATGACACGGATTCCTTATGCTTCGGCTATAGGATCAATCATGTATGCCATGATATGCACACGTCCGGACGTGGCATATGCATTGAGTATGACAATTCGATTCCAACAAAGATCCAGGTGAACCACATTGGCTGGTCATTCAAGAACATTCTTAAGTACCTACGGAGGACTAAAGATTGGGCATTGACTTATGGAGGCGATCAAAAGCTATGCGCAACCTGATTCGCAGATGCTAGCTTCCAAACGGATCGAGATGACTCGAAATCTCGATCTGGTTTCGTTTTTACTCTTAATGGCGCTGCAGTCACCGGAAGAGTTCGAAACAAATCATACAAAGAGATTCTACGACGAGTCCGAGTACTATGCCGCGTCTGAAGCTACAAAGGAAGCGATATGGATGCGTCAATTCTTACATGGGCTCTCTGTAGTGCCTAGTTCGAATGACCCGATCACCATCTATTGCGACAATAGTGGTGCCATCTTCCAAGCTAAGGAGCCAAAGTCTAGCAACAAGTCTAGACATGTACAACGGAAAGCTCATCTAATCCGGGATTACGTGGAGCAAAAGGAAGTAGTGATAGAAAAGATTGCTACAGATGATAACATAGCAGATCCTCTCACTAAAGCATTATGACAAGATAAGCATGAAGGGCATGTTAATTCCATGGGAATTAAACGTGTTCCTAAGTTGTAGTACTCTTTTATGGATCAGATTCATTCTCTCTTGTACTCTATACGACATCATCGTTTTGATATTTTATATATATATTTTGTTTGTCATGTGGATTTGTACGACAAATTTTGAACACCACAAAGTGAACTGAACGAACATTATATCTTTTCAGTCCTTAATTGCCCACATGAGCTGATATCTCCTCCCTTCTGACCTAATCATCATTTGAAACAAAAATTAGGGTTTTGAAGAGCATTCTCCTCTGAAAAACCTGAGATCTCTCATCTCGAGAAAACACACATCAGTTCTCCCAATATTGCAAGGCAATCGGAGAACACCATCTAGCACAAGGGCATATCTCGGACAAGGTCTTGGGTGACTTTGGTTTCTTTCTCACGGTCATCCGTAACAGGGGGCCAAGTAGATTTTTTCTGGGTCATTTCATGCTGTGCTTAGATCGGAAGGAGTCGAGTTGAAGGAAATATTCACCTTTATCGTGTACTCGATATTTCTCGGGGCCACTCGAGGAGTCAGAATCGAAATGCATGGCCATGCTCGGATACGGATTCGTTTTATCAGTTAAGTTACTCTCTAGTCGGGGAAACCACTCTTGATACAGATCGATTGTAAAATACGACCTTTGTGGATTCGGATCTGCAAATTGTTTTACATTGAGTGGGAGAAATTTTAAATGAATATGAGGATCGGTTATCGCACGTACACTTGTACGGACAAGTGGGAGTTTGTTGGAGCTTGTGTCCTCCAGTTAGTGCGGATAACGTCATTGCACATACACTTGTACGGACAAGTGGGAGCTTGTTGGGGTTGGTGTCCTTAACAGTTAGTGCAAGGACTTATAAACCTCTAAAAGGATCAAAGGGCATACTTTGGTATTATTATCAGTTGATCCACGTTTATCAATAACGGTTGGCTTGCTAGATAAGTTTGACGTTATTGTCATACAGATGGCGGTGATCAACTGGTCCCTAAAAGTCACACCTATAGGATACGTTTGAGAGACGTGACAAGATGAAAATACTTGTCATGTAGATGCCAAGATTGACTAACCAGTTAGTCCGAGTTATTTGACTAGTAATTAGTCAAATATGTGATGTTGAGATATTATATTTAATACGGATTAAATATCATGGGCTAAGGCGAATTAACCAGTTAATTCGTAAAATTAAATATAAACGATTTATATTTAATTAAATGTATATTGAATATAACTATACAATACTGTTTTTGTCGGACACGAATTAATAATTCAGCTAACCCGTATTATTAGCTGATGCCTAAATTTCCGTAACCGATAACAGGTTTATAATCAAACCGCGTCATATACATTTGGAATTTAATGAACCGGACCACGAGTTAAAACCAAGAGGAAGTGGAAGCCCACTTCCCTTGTGTGGGTCTCGGTTTTGCCGAGTGAGAGGGATCAAAAGGAGAGCTTCTCCTCCTTCGACCTAATCATCATTTGAAACAAAAATTAGGGTTTTGAAGAGCATTCTCCTCTGAAAAACCTGAGATCTCTCATCTCGAGAAAACCACACATCAGTTCTCCCAATATTGCAAGGCAATCGGAGAACACCATCTAGCACAAGGGCATATCTCGGACAAGGTCTTGGGTGCAACAATTAGGAGGGAATCTGGTTTGATTTCTGTTCTTTACGCCGTGCATCAAAGGACCCGAGGTTGATTTCTATACATTAATCATTTCATTATGTTTTTCGTTTTATGACTATAAATTGCATGTTTAAATTTACGTTATAGTCCTGCAATTAAAGGGTAGTATACGGATATTAACCCACAGTAATGTCTATTCCCAATATCATCAAGGAAAAGGTCATGACACTGAAACATGCTTCAAACTGAAACATGCTTCAAACTGAAACATGCTATTCAAAATATGATCGATAACCATGAACTGGTAGCTTCATCCCTAGGCCAACCAAGTGATGAAAACAACCCTCATGAACATCACTTTCTGCAAGGAGATGAAAGTATCATGGACTATTGTCCTCATATCATTCCCAACAACGAGAGTGAAGTACTCAAGTGGGTTAATGCTCAAGAACAAACATTTAAGCCACTAGATGCTGCGAAGGAGACCTTCGAGGAGGAAGGTGATGATTAGGAGTCCGTATCTACGGTTGAGTCAGAGTCCGAGTCCGAGTCTTAGGCTTTCTCATATCTATCCTTTTGTCTGTCCTTTTATTCCTAAGTGACAAACTGGGGGCTATCCCCATGAGTCACACGTATTCATCGAGTCTGTGCTAACATCTTATTTATCTAAATAAAAGCATAATTTCCAACTATCATATATTCTCCTCTTTACCATTTCCCGTTGACAACGAGAATTGATTTGAGAATTGATTTAAAACAAACAACATGTTCCAATTCAATGTGAGTACA
This sequence comes from Silene latifolia, assembly GCF_048544455.1. NCBI lineage: Eukaryota > Viridiplantae > Streptophyta > Magnoliopsida > Caryophyllales > Caryophyllaceae > Silene > Silene latifolia. The sequence continues at coordinate 397,042,238 of NC_133538.1, forward strand.
CTCGAGTGACGTTCCGTACCAAGTAAGCAAAAGACTCGAAACTCCGTGTCCATTTTCTTTACCTATTCCATGTCTGGCAATAGAAACCTTTCATTAGCACCCAATCTAGAACGAGCTCTTATCAAAGGGATTCTACGACAAACCCAGATAACAAACCCGGAACATCTCCTTTATAATCAATGACGGAAGGCAAGCCCATTCCCCACAAAAACGTCCCATCACAAAGAATCGACCTCTCACCAACGGGTACATCCATGTCTGCACCTTTACTTTCCCCGAATAACGGACGGCAAAGAACCAATGCACCCAAAGCCAAAGCTAAATCAAAAACAAAAGCAAAATCCAAAGCAAAAAAAAAAAAAAAAACAAAGACCAAAAGCCATTCAGCCGATGCAAAAGCCATCCAGCCGAAGCAAAAGCAAAACCCATAGTCCGAGGCCAAGACCTAAGCCAAAATCAAAACAAAACCAGATTGAACCCTTTCTTGAAAGGCCGAAATCCAAAAATCACAAACAAACGTCTAACAAAAATGTTAGTCTAACCCAAAAAAAAATGAAATAACGGAATTCAAAATTCGTTATTTTCCCACAATTTCAAATGAAGGAATTCAAAACCGTCACTTTTCAAAAAAATGAAAAAGCGAAATTCTAATTCGTTATCTTCACATAAACTCAAACGACGGAATTAAAAAAATAGTCACTCTTCAAACAACAAAGCCCAGGAGCCATAACTCCAACACACCAAGTCCAGGACCAACAAGGCCAAAGCCCAGGACCCATGAGTCCAACACACAAAGTCCAGGACCAACAAGTCCAAAGCCCAGGACCCATGGGTCCAACACACAAAGTCCAGGACTAACAAGTCCATAGCCCAAGACCCATGAGTCCAACACACAAAGTCCAGGACTAACAAGTCCAAAGCCCAGGACCCATAAGTCCAACACACAAAGTCCAGGACCAACAAGTCCAAAGCCCAGGACCCATGAGTCCAACACACCAAATCCCGGGCCGATGAGTCCAAAACACCAAACACTAAAACCTCAACTACTTCACCCCGAAGTCCTTTTAGAGACTGTAATAGGGAGAACTATCTAAGCTTCTGAGGATTTCCCTCAAGCTCGTAATATCACACCTTAACCTTTAAGGTCCAGACATGGGATTCTTATCCCAAATTATTTACCAACCATCTCGTGCTCAGGCCACATCGAGCCTGAAACCCCATTCAGCACCACATTACAAGCCACAACCATCGGCCTAAACACCACAAAATACAAACTCCAGATTTTTATCTGTCAAACAAACCTATTATTACCAGGCTCCACAATACATAATGTCGAAGCCACATTCACCCTGACCCAGATACGCAGTCTTCAAAAAAACATTGCTCCCCGGAACGCGACATGCACATTTCATTCTTAGAGTCCACTTTTTAGTGTGCTCACATAACAAGAAACATTTTCCACAAACTATGCGTCTTCGATTCATGATCAAGAGGGATTTCTATCCAATCAACCTTCAAGCCACCAAACGGAATTTACCGTCGTTACCCCAAACCCCCGATTTTTATCTGTCAAACAAACCTATCATTACCAAGCTCCACATTCCATAATGTCGAAACCATTTTTACCCTGACCCAGATACGGAGTCCTCGAATGCTTTGCTACCGAGAACGGGACATACCCATTCTACCCTTAGGGTCCACTTTTTAGTGTGCTCAAATGATAAGTAACATTTTCACAAATTACACCTCTTCGATTCATGATCAAGGAGGAATTCTCTCAAATCAATTTTCGTGTCACCAACCGGAATTTACCGCCGTGACCCTCACACTTTAAGGTCCTAACAACTCGCTTAGGCACATACATTTAGAACTACGATCTGGTTTGATTTCGCAAACACACGAATACGTAGGCAGTCCTATTACAAGGGAACAACCGCATACTCCTTTCATAACATTTCCAATTTTCAAAATACAGCTCAGAACTACGATTTGGTTTGATTTCACTTCACGTGAATACGTAGGCAGTCCCCCAACAAGGACACAACCGCATACCCCTTTCAATCTCAACCATCAACATCAATCCTCAAAAGCAGCCCACCCAGCTACAAAAATTAATCTTATACCTCTTTACTGGGGGCTTCTTCCTTAAGACGTCGCCCATTCCATGTTTTGTCAAATTCCCACCTTCTCACTCTGGGGGCTTCTCTTTCAAGACGCCACCCATTCTATATCCACAAACATCTTTTGACTCTCAACTACAGTCCAAAATAAAATCGCCCATAGTCTAGTGCTCGATTCGGACGATGACAAGGTCTTGGTTCCACTCTCCGAATCATCATGCCTTAGGGAAGAATCTCAAACGAGCAAATGGTGGTGAGGATGTCCGGAGAAGATAATCAATTCGTGTTCCGCAGCCGAGCGGACCTTCTACCTCAGCGATTTGATTCGCGTTGTCACCCTTTCTTGGCTAAGGAGTTGTACACACATAAGCAAAGTCTGTCAGGGTCATCCCCTTGTCGTGACGATACCAAGTTTGTATCACGTTCCCTATATCCTGTTTGTCAGCCTGTCAATATGCGTCCATGCGAGTCAATGTCGCGACGGTCATCTGTCTTCAATTTATCAAATCACGGATCTACGAGTAACAAGACTCAATTTTAAGCTTCACAACTTTCAAAATTTCTATCTCCCCTCGCGTGAGATATTGTATGCTAGTTGCTTATATGCTAATTGCTCGCATGCTTATATACTTGCATGGCTATGTGCTTGTCTATGCGACTGCGGATTTGTGTGGTCAGTAACCATGCAAATAATCTTGAGAAGGAAAACGTACTCCAACTGAGTACTGGGTTCATCCCAACAAACGGCGACCCGTGAAGTCCAAGGGCTTAGCCCCGTTGATTACATGGCATACGCTACCTCCCAACGAGCGGCAACTCATATTCCCGGCGAGTCCTGAAAAGTTTCTAACTCCCCAGCGATTGCTGATTTTCAAATGGATGTCACACATGTCTTTCAAAGATCCTCGCAATGTCGTTCATGATATCGACGCAGCGCTCTCCCTAATTGGTTTTCCAGAGAGCCTTACTCAGATGATTTATCCCCATGGAGTTCGTTTAGGACCCCCATCAAGTTGGAAGTTCGTCACTCCCTAGCCAAACCTATCAACGTCAACTTGGTTGGAAGTCATTGCATCTCGAAATAAGCCTGATGTTTCAGGCTATTTCCCACAGTCGATCATTTAACCTCCAACATGGCTGGCGAGCCTCAAAACGCACCATCTTCAACATGGCTGGCGAGCCCCAAAACGCACCATTCAACATGGCTGGCGAGCCTCAATACGCACCTTCAACATGGCTAGCGAGCCTCAGAACGTACCTTCAACATGGCTGGCGAACCTCAAAACGCACCTTTAACACGGCTGGTGATACCGTCGTAGAGTACCAAAAATAAAATTTATAATCCAAACTACTACTATAGATAGTGCCAGTCAGGGTCGAACCACAAGCAGGCAAGCAATTTAAAGTTGTTTAATTTAAGTCTAAAGTAACAGTTCGGGGGGGTTTGATTTGAATGATCTATAACTAAAGGGCAATAAAAATAAAATTAAACTAAAATAGTTAAATGAGCAATTAAAGGAAATAAATGAAATCAAATATTAAAAGGATGCTAAGATGGTCGGTTCACTGAAGTTTCGACGGCAGTAACTCTAAGTAAACTGATTTAAGCATATTAGACGGGAAAATAAAAAGTCCTCTCGGTCCAATTTAACAGGTAACAACCTTTCGGCCTAAGCTACGGGTCCCTAAGTCTCCCTAATACTAACTTTCGTTCTTGATTAATGATTCTTAAAGCCTATATTAACTTATCTCTCGACCTTATTAATTTAGTCGTCTTAATTAAGGAGTCTATTTCCCTCCCCTATCTTTCGATCTATCGGATCGGTCAATTCCTAAGCATTCAACTAGTCGCGTGCATTCGATTCATCAAATATAGCAATTAAATTAATTAAGTCGAAGCTAATCTAACACGTGACAGTCGATCAACCATGTAGGGCGGTCGATCGACCTACGGACCCAGTCGATCGACCAACGAAGTCAGTCGATCGACCAGAGCCCGATGGCAGGTTACCTATTGTCGAAACCTTCTAACCTACAGATCCCCTACATCTTAGCACGTAGGATTTAGCTACTCAGGATGGTGATAATAACAGCAATAGAATTAACAAATAAAGCAATTGAATTCATAATTGAATTAACTAAATAAATAACTAACATAAAACGAGGATTTGGCTTTTGGGAAATCTAAACTAGCAATTCTAAACTACGGAAGAATTAAAGCAATGAAATTGAACAAAGGAACAGAGGAATACCGTAAAGAAGAATTGAAGAGAAAAAAATCAAAACCCAATGCGAAAAGAAAACTTTATTGATGAAAACTAATCTAGACTATTGAAATAATCCAAAATTCAACTACTGTGTATTGAACCCTAATTAATTAGATCCTTAAAATAACCTCATGCCTCTTCGGAAACATAGGGTTCACATTATATAGGAATATAGCGTGATTCTTATTCCTAAAACCTAATTACAAGTGCGCTTCTAACTCTCGTCTTTTAATTTGCGCGTCAGTCTCGTGGTGTGGTCGATCGACCACTGGGACCAGTCGATCGACTGACTGCTCTTCCTGCAGTAAACTGTTCAGCATTCTGAAAGTCTATAGACCATGTAGGTCAGTCTATAGACCAAGTTAGCTGGTAATCCGCTTCTAAAACTCTCGCAAATATATATTTCAGGCCTTGCTACGCGCACCAAGTATATTTCCCGAGTCAAATCTTCATGTCAAATCCTATGCCAAGCACTTAGGGACGAATTCGGCTCGATTTCCGCTGGATTCTTCACATTTCTGCAATATTACACAAAAACACAAAAGTAGACGGAAATAGGGAAAATAGTAGCATAAACTACATAATTGAGCTCTGAAATGCGTGTGAAATAGGGTGTAAAACATCATATTTAGGACACGCATCAAACTTCCCCAAACCAAACCCTTGCTTGTCCCTAAGCAAGAACTAGACTCGATCTTAAAACCTAATGGAACACGTTCATTCTCAGAGCGAAATGCAAACTGTAAAGCTTAAACCAGTTTAATGCAACAACTAACAATCAATTAGCAATATGAATCATGCAAACGAGTGATGTAGTCGTTAAAAATTGTTGAACTGTCAACTATAGAGACTTCTCATTATGGACTCTCACGGATCGCTCATATCACACATAAGCACAGGTGGATATATGTAAAAGATAGAAAGAAGTAATTTTGTAATAACACTCACCTGACTACGACCTATAAGAACATGCCAGCAGTCTAATATGAAAATAATCTCTACAACCGTACATATGCATTCCAACCATAAAAGACCATGACACATGCCGAGGCGATTTTGGATATGTGAGGTATGGGTAAGAAGGGGCTAAAATGAATTTGGGAAAGCACAGTTAAAGCCAAGCTAGTAATTACTGAAAACCAAATTATAACAACATCCCAACTTCATACTCAAGATTTCAATCGAAACGGTGCTAAATATCAAGCACTAATCTCACAATTCCACAATATATTAATTTCCCAAATAATATTAATCGCAACATGGGAACAAAATCACTATCTAATAATAATAACAACCATGTGATTTTTCGAATTTTCTTTCGCTACTGCAGCAAGCAGTCGATCGACCAAGTGGGATGGTCGATCGACTGATCCTTTTTTTTTTCGAATCATTTTTTTACTTTTTTTTTCTTTTTCTTTTCTTTTCTTTCCCTTCAATCATTTCACCAACATTCTCAATAAGAGCAAATATAACCAAAATGATAAGAACACTCCCAAAGACTAATACTACTAGCTTGACAAAGGCAGGCTGAATATAGGATGTAGTTAAAGGGACGAAAGGCTATTTTTGGCTATGTGAAGCTTATGGGAAAAATGAATAAAGGAGACCTCTTCCACATATGTCAACAAACCACAGACCGAATGCATACAGGTATTAAGCAGATAAAGTTCATATTTATGCATATTGATGTAACATGTCTTACAAGGAGTAACTACTCAAAATCCTAGATAAACTGGTCATGAATGACACCAGTTATAGGCTCTAAATCTAAGAAGATGATGTAGTTTGCCATAAATCTAAGTCAAGTCTCAATATTCAGCGAATAAATTAATGAAAACTCGTAGATATGCACATGTGATTCTACTAATAACATGTCAATTAACAAGGCTTAGGCATAAACAAATGAAAATGCAATGTCATCATTGGACTACTACCGTTCCGACTCGACCTACATGCTAAAATAAACATGCATTTTTTGAATTTTTGAAATTTTTCAATTTTTTGAACTTTTGTGTATATAAGGGAAAATAAATAACAATGCAAGACATAAAATGCAGTTAACGTGAATGCAAAATAGAATGAATGCGACGCAAAACCCTTCCCCAAACCAAATCACACAATGTCCCCATTGTGCAAAATCATATAATGAAAATAGCAAAGGAAATGGGATTTGCGGTAAATTAAGCAAACAAAACATGAAGCTAAACTCGGAATACTCACAAGATTTTAAGCGCTTTAAAGGAAACCTCCCCAAACCCGCGTGAGCTAGGAGATTTCGGTAGCCAGCAGTGCTACCGTAAGGTACCTAAAAAGACAAACAATACCGTGCATAATCCGAGAAAGCAATTTACGAAACGCAAAATTATGTGCCAAGTAAGAAAACAGAAATGAATCGGAGAATAAAGTGGAGAAAAGACTCCCTCAACTCCGCAAATTTACCAAACACAGCAGGGGAATGGTCGTAAACAGGTACAACAGCGAAGGCGGTCGATCGACCATACCAACCAGTCGATCGACCAGGGTGACAGGAACAGAAGCCCCTGGAGTCGCAGCACAGTCGATCGACCACACAAGTTAGTCGATCGATTGAGATACCTGCTGTAAGTTTCTGATTTCTTCGAATTAGCTCAATAAATTGAGCTATTATGGTATATGGACCTGCAAATACACATAATAATGCGCCCAAAATTGCGCAAAACCCAACTTAACAGTCTAAAGTCTTTAAATCCTAAGCAAACTTAAAAAAAAACGAAGTCTCGCGCACACCAAAGCAATAAAAAGTCTAACAAAAGCAATAAAATGTTTTTAAAAAGTCTTAATCAACTAATAGTTGATCAAGAATGGCCACGAAATGGCCCACTTGCTCGGCTTCTGGCTACAAGAAGTAGCCTCTACAGTGCTCATCTTCTCAGCGGGGCTCCTAACAACTCCAATATCCACAGAACTCAACGGATCAAGGTCTCTAACATCTTCCCAATCACTGACCTCGTCTGGCTCATCAAAATCCAAATCGGACTCCGTCGCCTTGACTGGCTCCTCATCAGGCTCCTCATCAGTTGCATAGCTCAGACACCCAAGACCGCATCTCTACACAATGGGCTCTCTCACAACTGGAGCAACGTGCGGCTCTAAATTCCCCAAACCAGCTCCTGCAACAGTCAAAACAGAAGGATCTTCCTCCAATTTGCTCCCAGTCTGGGGCGGAGGTGTTATAGCAGAATTAGGCATAGAGGCAGGCATATCAGGCAACACAACATAAGATTTAGCTACATTGCAAGTTACTGGGTACATAACATCCTTCTTCTTATAGGTCTGGGCAAAAACAATAGACTGTTTCCCTACCTTAAAGGTCAATGTCCCTGAGCCAACATCTATAACTGCACCAGCAACGTGCAGAAATGGTCTACCCAAAATGATAGGGATGTGAGCATCCTCGGGTATATCTAGCACAATGAAGTCAACTAGGAAAAAGAACTTTCCTATTTGCACAGGAATGTCCTCTAAGACTCCTATAGGCTGGACCGCAGAACGATCAGCCATCTGTACAGTCATATTAGTAACTATAAACTTGGTCAATTTCAATTTTTTAGCAAGACTCAAAGGCATAACACTAATGCTAGCTCCTAGATCACATAATGCCTTCTCAATTGAGAAGGTACCAATATTACAAGGAACAGAAAAGTTACCAGGGTCAGCTAACTTATGTGGAGTAGTTTGAGTCAAATAGGAACATGACTCCTCAGTTAGTGCGACACATTGCACAGTATCAAGTGACTTCTTTTTAAACAACAGCTGCTTCATAAATTTCATATAGGCAGGCACTTGATTAACTAATTATAAGAAAGGAACTTGCACATTTAAACTACGAATAATATTTTCAAACTTGTTAAACGATACCTGTTCCTTTGTCGGCACCAATCTCTCCGGATAAGGGGCTGTAAGAAGCAACTTAGCCCTCTCCTCTAGGTCTCTCATACCGAGATCAATGGATTTAGGCTGAAAATCCACTACTTTGTCCTTGTTGTAGCTCGAACCTTCTTCAGACCGTCCCAGGAATGAACCATTAACCGTCGTAGGGTCATACTTTGGAACCGGAACTGACCCATCAACATTTGGTTCTTGCCTCAATAATTTCGGAGTCGTCGTACCCCGAAATAAGTAGTCCCTCAAGTTATCTAGCATTGGACGACGAAAAGGTTCACGATCAGACGCATCTTCAGTCGATCGACCATGTAGGTCGGGCCGATCGATCGCTTCCTCAGACTAAACTTCATCATTATTCGAGCTGGTCGATCGACCAGGTGCATCAGTCGATCTACTGATATACCTGCTGATCGTCTTTTTCTTGCTACTGTTCATTCCAGCCTTTTTCTTACTCGGTTCCGCCTCATCTCTTTTAGTAACATCTTCGACCATAGTGGGCCCATCAAGGGTAGACCCACTGCTCAAAGTAATCGCATTTAGAGTCTCTTTTTGATCTGGCTGCGACGGTAAATGCCCCGGAGCTCTAGTAGCACTTTTGCTTGCCAATTGGGCAATTTGACTCTCCAACATTTTTGTAGAAGTCTCTCTACCTAGCGAATCCTTTTGCAGCAAACCCGACAAATTCTGAACCATGTTTTTCAATTCAGAAATATCAGAACCTTGAAATTGCTGCTGCTGAGGCACATAGGGAGGCTTTTGATACTGCTGCTGTTTATGAGGGGGCACATAGTTTTGTTACTGTTGCGGACCCGGATTAAGGACATTCTGGTTAGTCCACCTAAAATTGGGGTGGACATTAGAGGGATCGGGATAAGTACCAGTCTGCCTAAAATGTTGAAAGGCAGCACATGTTTCATTCGAACTAGTACAAAACTCCGAAACATGTCCCTCTCCTCCACATATTTTGCATGTAAAGGGACCGTCTGAAACTGCATTAACTTTATATATCCCACTTTTTTGGGCTCCCCCAAAATCTAGCTTGTCAAATCTCGCAGTAAGAGCCTCTATTGCAGCTGTAGTAGGAGATTTAGCTGCTCTTCTCTGATTTCTTCTAGAACTCCCATGCTCAGCTTTATGGGTGGCCATATCTTCAATAATCTTCATCCCCTTAGTCTCTCCACTATTCTCCTGGAATTTGCCATTAGCTGCAGCATCCGGGATAGCCCTCTGATCATCATAAAGCCCATTATAAAATTGATTATACAGGAACCATTCCTCGAACCCATGGTGCGGAATAGATCGCACCAGTCTCTTGAAACGGACCCATGCCTCTTGAAAATCCTCATCAGGACCCTGTTTAAAGCTTGTGATCTGAGCTCTAATCGCATTGGTCTTCGATATAGAGAAATATTTTTTATAAAATGCTAGGGCCAGCGAATTCCAATAAGTAATCCCATTAGCAGCTCGATTTAGATCTCGGTACCACTCCCTAGCAGCATCACGGAGCGAGAATATGAACATCATCTCTTTTATCTGCTGCTGGGTCACACCTGCTGGTCGGGGTATGGAACAACAATAGTCAATGAATATCTCCATATGTTTAGCTGCATCTTCATTTGCAGCTCCCCCAAATTGGTTTCTCTCAACCAAGTTAATGTAGGACGGTTTCGCTTCGAATTTTCTATTTGTCCCAGCTGGCAATGCGAATCCCTTATAGAGATTCTCTGCATTCGGCTCGGAGTGACTGGCTATACTTGCTTCTTCAACCATATCTCGAGATGTAACGGTCTCAGCTGAAGAAGTAGAAATAGGAGATGAAGGTGGATCCTCCTCAAATAGCGCGTTCTCGTAATAACTGGACAGAGTACTCGGCTCTTCCTCTGTCGGCAATACTCTAGATGATCGTCTCAACTCACGCAAAGTCTTCTCGATCTCAGGATCTAATGGTCGTAATTCTCCACCCTGTGACCTGCGCATAAGAGGAAACTACAAGTAGAATATGAGAACAGTTTAAGGAACAGGTTTCCCTTAAACTAAGAAAAAGACTAAAATAAAAACAACTAAAAATTAAACAATTGGCTCCCCGGCAACGGCGTCAAAATTTGATACTGTCGTAGAGTACCAAAAATAAAATTTATAATCCAAACTACTACTATAGATAGTGGCAGTCAGGATCGAACCACAAGGAGGCAAGTAATTTAAAGTTGTCTAATTTAAGTCTAAAGTAACAGTTTCGGGGGGGTTTGATTTGAATGATCTATAACTAAAGGGCAATAAAAATAAAATTAAACTAAAACAATTAAATGAGCAATTAAAGGAAATAAATGAAATCAAATATTAAAAGGATGCTAAGATGGTCGGTTCACTGTAGTTTCGACGGCAGTAACTCTAAGTAAGCTGATTTAAGCATGTTAGATGGGAAAATAAAAAGTCCTCTCGGTCCAATTTAACAGGTAACAACCTTTCGGCCTAAGCTACGGGTCCCTAAGTCTCACTAATACTAACTTTCGTTCTTGATCAATGATTCTTAAAGCCTAAATTAACTTATCTCTCGATCTTATTAATTTAGTCATCTTAATTAAGTAGTCTATTTCCCTCCCCTATCTTTTGATCTATCGGGTCGGTCAATTCCTAAGCATTCAACTAGTCGCGTGCACTCGATTCGTCAAATATAGCAATTAAATTAATTAAGTCGAAGCTAATCTAACACGTGGCAGTCGATCAACCATGCAGAGCGGTCGATCGACCTACGGACCCAGTCGATCGACCAACGAAGTCAGTCGATCGACCAGAGCCCGATGGCAGGTTACCTATTGTCGAAACCGTCTAACCTACAGATCCCTTACATCTTAGCACGTAGAATTTAGCTACTCGTGATGGTGATAATAACAATAACAGAATTAACAAATAAAGCAATTGAAATTCATAATTGAATTAACTAAATAAATAACTAACATGAAACGAGGATTTGGCTTTTGGGAAAACTGAACTAGCAATTCTAAACTACGGAAGAATAAAGCAACGAAAGTTAACAAAGGAATAGAGGAATACCGTAAAGAAGAATTGAAGAGAAAAAACCAAAACCCAATGCGAAAAGAAAACCTCATTGATGAAAACTAATCTAGACTAATGAAATAATCCAAAATTCAACTACTGTGTATTGAACCCTAATTAATTCGATCCCTAAAATAATCTCATGTCCCTTCGGAACCATAGGGTTCACGTTATATAGGAATATAGGGTGATTCTTATTCCTAAAACCTTATTACAAGTGGGCTTTTAACTCTCGTCTTTTAATTTGCGTGTCAGTCTTGTGGTGTGGTCGATCGACCACTGGGACCAGTCGATCGACCGACTACTCTTCCTGCAGTCAACTGTTCAACATTCTGAAAGTCTATACACCATGTAGGTCAGTCTATAGACCAAGTTAGCTGGTAATCCGCTTCAAAAACTCTCGCAAATATATCTTTCAGGCCTTGCTACGCTCACCAAGTTCATTTCCCGAGTCAAATCTTCATGTCAAATCCTATACCAAGCACTTAGGGACGGATTCGGCTCGATTTCCGCTAGATTCTTCACATTTCTGCAATATTACATAAAAACACAAAAGTAGACGGAAATAGGGAAAATAGTAGCATAAACTACATAATTGAGCTCTGAAATGCGTGTGAAATAGGGTGTAAAACATCATATTTAGGACACGCATCAGCTGGCGAGCCTTTGCGCGCAATAATTCAAGGACATATCCCGAAGATGCCTCAGGTATGATTCCTTCTTATGGCTGGTGAGTCTTTATACGTAGTCTAATGGACTTTAAACGATCTGCATCGACACTCGACAGACTCAAAAATGTTCCCGACGGCAGGTCCTTGGCTCAAACTTTTTTGAGCCTCCTCGACGTCGCAATGGTCTTTAGGTTGTAATCTTCGATTGAACTAGAGGCTATACTTTGACTTTTGCCCCGTCAAAGCCTCAGTTAAAGTGGGAGCTCTGTAGATACCCAGTATCTGCACCTCCCAAAAACCACCCGATGATGATCGGACTATAACGTGTTTTTAATATGCATGCATGGATTGGCTATATATGAGACGGTTTAATGAACTACTTGGATATGAAAAATGATTTGAAAAGTTTTCTAACTTCATTTGCATTAATATAACACTATTTAGAGTTAAAAACGTCTTCGGACCCAAAACCGACTTAGAAACCCGCAACTCAAGTCAACTTGAGTCAACCCAAATCTCGAATGTCAAAAATAATGCCATGAATGTCTTTATCATGTCATTTCCATTAAAATGACCCTAATTAGAGTTAAAACTGACACCGGGCCAAAAAAGCCGACTCCAAATTCAAATCCCGACTCACACGGGTCAAACCCGAGTCAAGCACACAAAACACCTACCTCAAGTAACACCCAAAATCATCTTATTAGATGTCCATATTATTACACGACATCCTATTTGGATACCAAACATAAAACCAACCAAATAATAGATAGAGCAAAGGCCACGTCCAAATTGAAAGGGACAGTACACCCCTTTCAATCACTAGGTGGCTCGCGCCTCTTTGGGCATGCCCTTGGCCAGTAAGCAAACTTAACCGACTTGCTACCGTCCCCACTTCTCTATAAATACCCACCATCACACACCATAATCCTCACGCGAGAGTCCGCCCCCTCCTTCTCCCTTACATTTCTAGACCCGACTTCCTAAGTCACAAAATCGACACGTGTTTACGACCTACCGATCATAAACACAAGCCTTACACATTTTGTTTGGTACCGTCGCCGTGCATTCGACCGACCCATTCCAACAACTCAACATTAATCAACATGTTTTTCAACAAAATATTTTCAAATCATTTCCAAAACAAAATCCTTTTTTAAGGCACCTTTTTAAACTTCTTTGATCGCGATTAGTCACAACGAGAAAACCGTCTCTGAGGTACTCGATCGAGTGCCCCCTACTCGATCGAGTATCAAGGTTACTCGATCGAGTACCCAACAGGTCAGAAACTATTTTAAAATGCAACACACCCTTACTCGACAGAGTAAGGCCCACTCGATAGAGTACCCAGAGACTCATAAAACCGTAGTATTACACTAAGGTTTAATCTTGGGTTACCAATTTGAGTCTTGCATCATCTTCATGATATATCATTCTAGTTGGGTTTAAAATACAATCACCTTGATAATGGGCTAGCCATACATCAAATCATGGTGTATAGGGTCACAAAAGTGAAACCTCTTTTGTATCTTAACAAGTTTATATTCTTATTTAGAGTTTATGCACTTAATAGTCACAATTAAGTACAGAAGTCACGAGAACAAAGTGTTTGTGGCTCATGATGCTGTCTTTCTATAAAAGGAGTTTTCTAGAAGATAGAGTGGGAGAATATTTGAGCTTGGTAAAGTTCAAGAGCCACAAAACTATGCTTATGACGTAGGAAAATGTTTCCTTTATGTTGGATTCCATTGTTATTTCTTTAAAACCTAGGAGGTCGGGTTGAATTTGTCACCTATTAGTAGGGGTGAGCAAAATTAGGTCCGGACCGGGAAAATGGACCGGATTGGACCATTTGGTCTGGACCAAACCCGGACCTAATTATTTTGGTCCGGTCCTCGGTCCTTATTTTTTCAAGGTTTGGTCTTCGGTCCGGTCCGGTCCAAGACCGGTTAGTTTAAATCCAAACCGAATGGGCCAAATTTTATGTTTTTAATGACGCAACATTAAAATATTATGAATCAAATTAATATTTTATCTTCAAAAGACATTATAAATTAGTATTCTCAATGATTTTCATAAAAAGAGTCGTCTAATTATTTAAATGCATTTTATTTAGTGGAATTACAATGTAATTATTGTATACGAAATAGTGAAAAAATTAATTTTAGGTCCACTTCGGTCCAAAACCGGACCGGACCAAATATTTCAGGTTTGGTCAGGTCCGAGACCGGAAGTTTAGGTCTGGTCTTTGGTCCACTAAATTTTTATTTTCGGTCTTCGGTCCGGTCTTGGACCGATTCTCAGCCCTCCCTATTGGTGGTGATGAGTTCATGTTACTTTTGGAAAGTGATGAACTTGTAACTTACAAAGAGGCTATTTCTAGTCCCAACTCTAAGAAAAGGCCTGGAGCCATGAGATCCGAAATAGACTCCAAGTGCGATAGTCAAGTAAAGGACCTGATAAATTTACTTGAAGATGTTGAACCTCTTAAGTGTAATCGACTTGGATGGAAATAAAGATGTTTAAAAGTTTGATTGGTGGCAAAGGGTTTGCACCAGTTGTAATGCATTGATCCATTCGGAATATCTTAGCGATTATCTTGGCAGATGGATATCAAAACCGCCTTTATGAATAGGATTCTGGAATAGGAGGTGTACATGACACAATCTGTGGGATTTGTGCATCCTAACAATCCTAAGAAAGTGTGCAAACTTAAGAGAAAGTATTAAGAAAGCATCAAGGAGTTCAAATCATCACTTCGATCATGTTGTAAAACTTTCTCGATGTGTCGAAAAATTGTGTTTATAAATAAAGTTTAGTGGGAGTAAGGTGGTATACTTAGTTTAATATATGGATGACATATTGATCATTAGGAATGATGAGAGACTTAGGAGAATAGCAATACATCTTAAGTATCTAGATTTATAGAGATAAATCTAAAGGATATTGGCCCTAAATCAGAAGTCTTATATTAATAAGATTGTGGACTGGATCAAACGAGTTGAACACGTTAGAATTGATTTCAATTGCTTCCGCTGCTGGATCAATTATATGCGCTACGATGTATACTCGCCCTAACGTTTTGTATGCTTTGAGTATGACGAGTCGTTATCAATCGAATCTACGTGAAAGTCACAAGATAGCCATATAGATCATCATTCAGTACTTGAGAAGGACAAAGGATATGAACTAAGTGTTTTGAAGTAACTCTGTTATTCGTGTAAAGGCTTACATGAATGCCAGTTGAGGTTTGTGTAAGAAGTTACACGAATGCCATTTTCAAAACACATAGGGATGGTTTCGAATCCCAATCTGGCTATGTCTTTTTGAGGAGTTCATCTGCAGGAAGAGTTCCAGGCAGTTTAATATTACGAATTTTACAACGGAATCTGAGTACATTGTAACATTTGATGATGCATAAGAAAATAGCATGGATTCGGCAGTATTGGAGGGACTAGAAGTAGTTCATGTAGCCATAGATCTTATCCCAAGATACTGTGATGACAGTGGGAGCTATTTTAAGGCTAGGGAGCCTAAGTCTAAAGATAAGTCTAGACACGTACTCAGGATGTTTTATGTAATATGAGATTATATAGAACAAAGGAAAATAGCAATTTATTGGGTTAGGAAAGATGCATGTGTAGCCGATCCTTTAACCAAGGGCTTGTCAAAGGCTAAACATGATGGTGATGTCATGTCAATAGGATTGAGGTGTATACCTGAATTGTTATAGATTATATGATGTGTAATAGTTAGATATTGTATCAATTTTTACATATATGATAAAAGTTTGAGTTTTCAAGACTCATTTATTTTGTATTTACTAAATTTTATATTTTAAATACTTTGTTGATCTGAAGAGGTTGTTGAGACAACGTTGAACCCTATTCAAGTGAATAGGATTGACATTTTATTTTGCCCCTAGTTACTTAATTAGGTGACGTCTTGGAGTGACTAGATTGTAAGTCGATCGATGGTGGGTTCGACAACCATGGGGTCATGGAGATGACTGGTCGATTACATAGGCAAATTGTATGACACTCTGTCGGGCAGTGACCATCTATAGAGTCCTTTTACATTTGTAACCTGGTCGTGGCAAAGACCTCTATATATTCCGATGAGTCGATTCTTTTGATTAGCGACTATTTGTCCGAGTCAGTACAGTCTCCGGTTGGCTTTGGTTTTTCTCCTAGGTCGCGCCGTAAAAGGAGACCGATGGGTATCTCCTGGGTCATGGTGATCTGTAATTAAACGAAGAAAATAGGTCAACAGGAATTGTCCACCCTCGTCAAGGTTTAAACATCTCAGGGCCACTCGAGGAGTAGTGCTTGGAAATGCGTGGCCACGCTCGGAAGAAATCTATGGTAGATTTTCCGGTCATACAGTTACTCTCCCGATCGAGGAAACCACTCATAATATGAGCAAGTGCAAGTGCGACCTGAAAGACACCTTGAATTGAGTAGGAGATTTAACGAACAAGAGAATCGGTAGCGTACCACTTGTATCGGACAAGAGATTATTGGAGTAGGTGTCCTCTACAATATTGTGTCTACCTACTAAATCTCATTAGAGGAATATACCACGGATATATTTTTACTATACTCGTCAGTTGATCAACGTATATCGGTAACGTTCAGCCGACTAGGGTTAGACGTTACTGTCGTATGACGTCGGTGTTCAACTGATTCCTTTCGGTCACACCTATAGGATGGAGCCGCAATGGAAAAACTAGTTATTTGTAATGATAAAGATAAATTAGTCCCTTGAATAATAATTTACTAAAGATTAGTCAGTGAATTTTATTTGATAATTAGTTAGGAACTCAGGCCCAACGGAATTTTTTAATCAATTATATGATAATTGACTAATAAATTTTATTTCTTATCTTAATACGTTTAAATAAGACTATATTTAGTGATTAATGGTTAATTCACTAAATTAATGAGGTATATGTATATATTGTGAGGCAGAGGCAATTAGCTAATTTGATTTACAAGAAGTTGTAAATTTAGGTAATTGGGTTTTATGGGACCCATTATATATTAATTTAATAGTCAAATATTCACTTAAAAGTTAAGTGTGTATTTTTTATTAATTTGTATCATTTAATTGTTAAATGATCAAATTAATATTTAATTATAATGGATAATTAAATATATGACTTGTAAGCATTTATGGGACAAATGTTACAAGTTAAATAAGACCATATAGTGAGTCGTTTTTCATGTGCACAAACACATGGAATTTTTGGTCAAGTTGTATCAATTTAATAGGACAAATTATATCATACTCCCAGGAGTAGGAAGTAAGATTCTCCCGAACAAGTTATTGGACAAAAATATAAAAAAGAAAAAATAACTACCCCCTACATTATTTCTTTTTCTTTTTCATATTTCTCAATAAAATAAATATAAAATTATATCAAATTTAAAAATTCATAATTTTCATCAAGTTGTAGTCAAAATTTTCAAGTTTATAGTTCATAATCGTCTAACTAAACACCATATTCAATAACTTCAAATTGAATATAACAGTTGTAATACCCATCCTTTTAGGGACCCGTTGACCATAGTTGACTGATCTTAGACACCTGTCTAGAGCTTCGGAAACCTTACAAGTTAACCTTGTGACTTAGTAACCCATTTTAGTTCAGGAGGCTCGATCTAGCGGAGGCTACTCGATCAAGTAGCTCAGTCACTCGATCGAGTAGAGACCACTCGGTCGAGTAAGTTACATACTCGATCGAGCTACAGGATTTCAGCGGGAAATATAAATCGTGATATCGTGAAACCCAAATCATTTCATTTCTTTTCCCCTAAACCTAGATGTCGTCACCTCTATATCCCTTCATCTATATTCACCCTTTTGGAGCTTTTGAGAGTGGAGACACCATGGGGATAGGAAGCATGAGTCGGGTAGCGGTCTTGTCGCCGGAATGCTATGTATAGGTATGTTGTCATCATCATCATCGTCTTCCTTGGTTTCATTTGTGATTGTGGCAGTAGTAATAGATGGTCATACTGTTTGTTATAGGTGGTTATGGTGGCTGCTTGTCGTCGTGTGGTCGTGTGCGGAATCGCTGCGGTTTGCTAGAGGTAGGTTCTCCTACTCAGTACTGTTGGTTGTCTAGTTTGTCGGTTGTACCGCTTGATTGTATTTGGTGTTATGATTGATAGTGTGGATTGGTTGTAGTTGGTTGTTGTTTGTTTGTCTTCTGTTCACGAGGCGCGTCCTCGTCTGAGTGGAGTCACTTGCGGGAGTGGCTTCACGCCCTTGATTCGCCCTCTGTGAAACCCGCCATAGGAGGGGATGTGCATATTAAGGAACATGGGTTTTCGCTCGGGATTGATGAGTGGGGATTTGGTGGGTACGGCTGCGGTCCCCCACTGGCGGCACGGATTACTGGTTGCGATAGGTAATCTGGCAGGACTGGACCTTCGGGCAGTCAGAGGTGTGTGGGTGATTGGAGAAGGTGATGTGTGTATTTTTGTTGTATCTGGTTTTGTGTGTTCCTTCAGTTACTGACCTTGTGTGGTGTTCTTATATTTTCTTCTTGTGTTGTGTCTCCCGTGATCCACTTTGGTGAGTGTAGATACCCAGTATCTGCACCATCCAAAAACCACCCGATGATGATCGGACTGTAACGTGTTTTTGATATGCGTGCGTGGATTGGCTATACATGAGACGGTTTAATGCACTACTCGAATATGAAAAATGATTTCCAAAAAGGTTTTCTAACTTCATTTGCATTAAAATAACACTATTTAGAGTTAAAACTGTCTTCGGACCGAAAATCGACTCAGAAACCCGCAACTCGAGTCAACCTGAGTCAACCCAAATCCCGAATGTCAAAAATAATGCCATGAATGCCTTTATTTCTATTAAAATAACACTATTTAGAGTTAAAACCGTCTTCGGACCCAAAACCGACTCAGAAACCCATGACTCGAGTCAACCTGAGTCAACCCGAGTCAAACCAAATCTCGAATGTCAAAAATAATGCCAATAATGTTTTTATCATGCCATTTCCATTAAAATGACCCTAATTAGAGTCAAAACCGACACCGGGCCAAAAACCGACTCCAAATTCAAATCCCGACTCACACGGGTCAAACCCGAGTCAAGCACACAAATTACCTACCCCAAGTAACACCAAAATCATCTTATTAGATGCCCATATTATTACACGACATCTTATATAAACACCACATATCAAACCAACGAAACAAGGGATAGAGGAAAGACCACGTCCAAATTGAAAAGGACAATACACCCATTTGTATCACAAGGTAACTCGCGCCTAAAGTAGGTGTCTGCTTAGCCTCTAAGCAAACTCAACCGACCTACCTCCCCACATATCTCTATAAATACCACCCTTCACACACCAAAAAAATCACGCGAGTGTCCGCCCCCTCACCTCTCTCTTAAATTTCTAGACTCGACTTCCTAAGTCACAAAATTGACACGTATTTACGACCTACCGATCGTAAACACAAGCCTTACACATTTTGTTTGGTACCGTCGCCGTGCATTCGACCGACCCATTTGACAAATCAATTCATCAATCAACATGTTTTTCAACAACATATTTTCAACATATTTTCAAAACAAAATCCTTTTTTAAGGCACTCTTTTAAACTTCTTTGATCGCGAGTAGTCACAACGAGAAAACCGTCTCTAAAGTCATCTACGTCGCAACCATCAATACACGTAAGTTTGAGAGTGTAAATATCTCATTTATTTCATGTCTTTACTATTTTTATGAGTTTATATGCATGAAAAATGAATGACACGATTCAAATATAGGTTAGACGAGCCAAAACCAAGTTTTGGCCCGAGACAGAAGCCCTTTGCTATGCAAAGAGGCTCGCGCCTCTTGTGGATCTCGGGTCAGACTCAAACGTGTTTGTTCTCGCCTTTCCTCTTTATTTTATTTCTTATTTGTAATCGGTTTTTACCATTTTAAATGTTCCAAATCATTTTTATGACAAACTTTTTAACCATAAATCATAATCATCCTTGATCCCTTATACCATGACGGTTTATTCCGTGACTCGATGATATTATTGGTTAATTACATTTTAATGGGTATTTGAACACCTTTTTATTTTACTTAGCATCTTTCTCATTTATTTACATTTGCAAACATATTAGTCATAATCCAAAATCATCCTTGGTTCTTTATACCATGTCGGTTTAATCCGAGTATGATGATTAACTTGACTAATTACAAATAATTGAACTTAACATAATTAGTTCAAATCAAACATTTTCCTTTTACACATTTTATTATGCTTTTCAAACATGCAAATCCGACAACGAGTATTACTAACATAATAGTAATTATTCCGAGGCATGCAAACAATACTTGCAAATCATTCATTACAAAATACGGTTTTTCATAACCTTTTTAACAACCAGAAGACGCCCTTTGGGTGGACTCATGGTTCGCGCCCCAAGAGGTCGTCTGTTTTCATGTTTCAAAACCTGGACAGACCCCATTGGCTCGCCAATAGGCTCGCGCCCCAATGGGGATGCCTTGCACTGTTCTGTCCTATTTTAGTACTTGTCTAGGACGATCTCGATTATGGTTAATCCAAATACATGATGGATCAGATTGACAAGTTTATGTTTTTACAATTTATCCTTTAAACACACCTTTTCAAATAAATGGATTTTGTTAAGCACCATAACCCGAATTTGGTAAATGGATGTTTAATTTCTGTTTTCACATGCAAATCAATTTAAATCCAACTTTGACACCAATTTCTTGGTACATGCATAAACAACCGACCTAGGAAATCTTCACATGTTAGGTTAAGACATTTGGATGCGCATTCATGCAATTTAAACAGTTTTATCAACTCTTGCACTTAGGCAACCACGATCGATCAGTAGAGGCCGCTAACGTGGGCGGGATTGAGTGTCCGATTAAAGGGCTTCTTAATACGTACCCTCACCCCTTACTCAGAACCTTTGGATAGTGGATGGCCTTATCCAGGGCGCACGAGAGTCATTTTAGGCATAAAATGCTAAAAGGGGGACGATTCCTTATCTTTAGTACCTATGTCAAACACCGCTTTTACCTTGGTTGACCTAGGTATAAAGTGGATTCGAATGGGTTCAAAGCATCCCACAAATGCTTGGTGGCGACTTCGAACATTTCTGCATCGTTTTGAGACCTTTACCGAGACGAAACCGACCGATCTAAAGTGATCCGGTCGAAAGCATTTTTACGTCAACGAGCGTGGCTTTCAAAAGACCGTTGTATGTCCACAGATTGGCTTGGCGTGCAGGTGGCTCTGACTACGGACCGGTAGGTGGCTCTTGCCCGCAGACTGACTTGTGGCCCAAGTCCATAGATTGGCGACTCCGTTGGAGAAAACTAGGACACTTGTGTCTTTGTGATCCTTAGAGGTGAAACTCGAACGAGGTTGTGGTTTAAGTGCATTAACTGATATTACGGTCATAAGTTGGATTCCTTGTCTGGGCCCACAACATAACCCTTTTCGACCAATTGGCTCGTCCCGTCGGCGTGAGTTTTCTCATCCCCGCGTTTCGAATCCCGATTGAGTCAAGCATACCGTTGACGTTACACATTTATGTTTCCTCAAAGAGCTTTCATCACCTTTGAGCACGAGGCTAGGGCACCCTCCTTATACATTTTGTTTGGATTGGTATCCCTCTCGAAAAACGGGGTTTGATTGCTTGGTGTGTAACACACCCTTTTAAGCCAAAACCCGAGTCAGCATTATGCATAATATAATGAAACTGCGAGAGCTTATGTGTTATGTGATCATAACTCCTTCCGTGTTATTTCAAACTTTCAAAACACCCTTTTGCGCCGTTATAATGGCCATTTTTAAACCTCGGTCTGTCGCCGACCGTTGGAACCATTTTATGTCGTTGTAATGACGATTTTCAAACCCGGTTTTTCACAACCGTTTCAAACCTCGGTCTTTTCGCCGACCATTGCATTTCAACACGCCTTCTTAGGCCGTCGTGATGATGATTTTTCAAATCTGGTTTCTATAACGTTTTCAAAAGCACCTTCTTATGCCGTTATAACGGCCATTTCAAAACCCCGGTCTTTCGCTGACTGTCGCATTTTAACACGCCTTTTTAGGCCGTCATAATGACCATTTTCAAACCCGGTTTTCACAACCATT
This sequence comes from Silene latifolia, assembly GCF_048544455.1. Lineage (NCBI taxonomy): Eukaryota > Viridiplantae > Streptophyta > Magnoliopsida > Caryophyllales > Caryophyllaceae > Silene > Silene latifolia. The sequence continues at coordinate 397,064,443 of NC_133538.1, forward strand.
TCAAACAACACGCCTTTCTAGGCAGTAATATGACGATTTTCAAGCACTGTTTTCTACAACCATTTCAATCGCACGCCTTTCTAGGCCGTCGTAATGACGATTTTCAAACTCGGTTTTCTACAACTATTTCAACACGCCTTTTTAGGCAGCCGTAATGGCGATTTTCAAGCCCGGTTTTTACAATCGTTTTAAAAACACATTTCGTGTCGTTATAGTGACTATTTCAAACCTCAGTCTTTCGCAGACCGTTGCCCACATTTTATGCTGTCGTAATGACGATTTTCAAAATTGGTTTTTTACAATGGCTATTTCAAAACCCGGTTTTTATAACCATTTCAAATACACCTTTTCATACCGTTGTAATGACAATTTCAAACCTCGGTTTTTCACGAACCATTTCAAAATACCCTTTTACGACGTCATAATGGCCGTTTCAAACCTCGGTCCTCGCCGACCGTTGCATTCTCAAAACGCCCTTTTATGCCGTCGTAATGACGAATTCTACCCTCGAATCTTCAAAAATTCGAAATCAGTTTTCAAATAAAAAGATTTTTCAAACCGTCGTAATGGCGATTTCAACTCATGCAACTTTCCAAATTTCAAATCTCGTTTTCGAAATCAAATTTGGCTTTTCTAAGCCATCGTAATTGTAACACCCCTGATTTTCGGCTAAATTAAAACTAACTTTTAAATACAAAAATGGCCGAAATACAAAGATATTATAATTAATATACAATTTTTTTTCTCTTAAAATATAATATACAAATAGAACCAAAACTTTTAAAAATCTTTAAATAAAATCTTCTCTTGAAATAAAAATCCTTTTGAACTGCAGCGGAAGTAACCTGAAATAAAACCTAAAGATAGAAAGGAACTACCCCATGACGAATAGCCCCGAAGGGAGAAAACACGTCAGCCGGAAAGCTGAGTAACAGATAATACCTCAATATAAGCAGCGTAATTGTTGGTCATGGCGTGGAAACACAGACACGTAAAAATAAAAAGAAACACGGAGAATAATAAAAACACTCCCCGATAACTAAACTCAAACTCAAACTTACTCCATAATATAATAGACACTCTCATCCCACTAATTACTCCATCTCACTCATTACTCCGTCTCACTCATTACTCTGTCTCATAATATAGTAACCATATATCGTATTCTCATCGTTGACCCTAAGACCAAAGACAAGGGGTGAGTAAACCGGCGGGATAAAACCGCGAAACAATATTTCCATCTCAATATCAAATAACTCAGTAACCATGGTCACACTGGACCGTAAACATAACTCGGCTGAAAGGCCCCATAACTCATAACTCAATACCATCAACCAATTTCCATCTCAATTTCAATATCGATATTGTCAAAGGTTCAACGAACCGTGCTCAACACTTAGAGTAAAACTCTAAGCTACTCACCCACAAGTCAAAGTCAGAGTAAACGATAATAAAATCACAATATAAATCCAATCAACCACCAATTCGTTATAATGAACCGCGATCACTGACATCATACAAATTATAATATTCCAATGTCAAGAAAGGATGACCATCACCATCATTAGTACTCAAGATAACCAAATCTCATAATTTCACAATTGAAGCTAATAATTTGTCCGTACTCAGTGAACCAACCAGCCATCATTATCCTTTTTCAATCTACTACTAAATCCTTAACGATGTTCACAATGATATGCCCATATCACGAATAAGGGCTACATCACACACGCCACCCATCTCACATATAACCAAATTAACAAAGTAAATATATAATATACGGAGTATAACAATAATTAATATAATATATTTAATAAAACTTCCAGCACATAAATCCGTATCAACAATTAACAAGTATACTCACATACGAATAACTCCAATAAACAAAGTACAATTAGCACATATACATACAACCTCGAACAATAATAAGAGTAATAGGATCGGTAGAATTGTGTTACCTTAACAAATTAAAACTGAAGCAAAAGGGTGGCGGACTAAACAAACACGGATAAGAAGGAATAGCACGAGGAAAACGATCCCCATAATAAGAAAGACGTTGCGACACAGACACAGTGCTATTAAATTAATCGCGTGACAAAAAGCCGTGCAAAGATTTGCAGTAAGAACAAAATTGTGAATGATCATTATAAAATATATTTAATGATGATGATGGGGTGATCCAAATAGCATAAAACACGTAAGATGGCAGAGGAGGGTTTGATTACAAATTGTATATTAACAGGGGAAAAGCTTTGAGTTAGGCGGCTAAAAAGAGACCAAAAATAGAACATGTATTAAATACAACGAAAGGGTTAAACCCTATTAGACGAGTAAAAAGAGACCAAAAATAGAACATGTATTAAATACAACGAAAGGGTTAAACCCTATTAGACGAGTAAATCTACTTTAAATAATATTTTCCTTGAAATCAAAGTGAAACATTGGAGAATAGAATAAACTAGTCAAATAAAATATTAAATTATTTGGGATATTACAGTAATGACGAATTCAATTCTCACACTTTTCGATTTGCATACCATCTTTCAATGGTTAAAACGGTTTTTTAACCCCTCGTAATGACGAATTCAATCCTCAAATCCAATTTCAAATCATTGGAAACAAATTTAACCGTTTTCAAATTGCAATTCAAAATTAAATCTTTGAAAACAAATTTAACCGTTTTCAAATTTCAAATCGTTTGAAAACAAACTTAACCGTTTTCAAATTTCAAATTCAATTTCAAACCATTTGAAAATAAATTTAACCATTTTCAAATTTCAATTCAAAATCAAAATCGAATCTTAGAAAACAAATTTAACCGTTTTCAGATTTCAAATCCAATTTCAAACCATTTGAAAACAAATTTATCCATTTTCAAATTTTTCAATCCATTTTCAAATCATTTGAAAACAAATTTAACCGTTTTCAAATTTTCAACCCAATTTTAAATCTTTTGAAAACAAATTTAACCGTTTTCATGGCCATTGTGATGACGATTCCAAATTCTTCAATTCTCGATTTTCAAATCCGTGATTCGGAATTTCAAAAACCGGCTTCGGAAACAGCACATTGTTTTCAGAGCCGCCACAATTTCAACTCAAACCGTCTTTTGAAAACAAACCTAAGACAACCCTTTCAACTGGCCGACCTTCTAAAGATCCCTACTCTTTGGAAGCCATCCATAGAACGACAAATGAATCTTTTTTGAAAATCTCTATTTTCGAAAACTTCAGTCCACCTTTCTGATTCAGCCTCGAGCCGATTAGAGTCTGGTCGATTTCAAGTCAAGTCGACTAGATAACGACGAATCTCCGCCGAAGTTAGTGCCTACCTTTTGGTATAGGTCGTGTCGCCTAATTGTCGAGACATCTTCAATGGCGTTAGCAGAGTCAAAACCTCTCGGGTATTAAACCCGCATTTCCCCTACATTACGGGTCAAAGGCCAAGTTTGTGTGCATGTCTCGTCCAACGGCGTCACGCCATCAACGCACATTCAAACTGAGTCAGAAGTCGTCTGTCTAGGCATCACTATGCCAAAGTCGACACTCGAGTCTAAATTCATTGTCATGCACCAAGAGTTCAAACACAAGAGGTCATTCACGATCTTTAATGAACTCATAACATAGTCACACCGTCGCGTCTTCACGACAAAACTGCCTTTTATACATATGTGTCGTACTTGTCTTCGTTTGTGCAAAACCTTGCCAAGACAAGTTATAACGCCTATCGTTATATCAAATAGGAATCCCTTGGGTGCCATCAATCTTCAACCAGAAACTCATGAAGCTGATCAACCTTCATCCGCCATGACTTCTGCCGAAACCAACAACATGGTCCTTTGACTCCTAGCTACCGTGGAAAACTTGAGCACTCGTCTCTCCCAAGTTGAGGACAAAATGATAACCGGGAATTTTTCCTCTTCTGATATTGAGCAAATGGTTAAGCTTCTTGAAAGCCGACTACTTGCCAACAACAAAAACAACCCTCCAGAAAACCCTATTGGACACAGTCACGAACTTTCCTTGGATTGCTTTCATCTCATCCCTCCCGACGATGAAAAAATTCGTGCAATTAGTGAAGATGGACTACAAAGCGATATACCCATGATCTCCGTCTCCATCGACACCATATTCTCAAAGTTTCGAGTGGCTATCGATGATTTGAACACTCAGGTAGCTAATTTGGGGAAAAAGATCGGTAATGCCGAAAATGAACCTGGCCACCAAGGAGAAGACCAACACCTGATTCCCCAACAAACAAATGCTAAAAGTGAGGGACCGTCTGATAGTTCCCACACCCAAAAAACCACCAACAAAGAACACGAAATTGGCTCGCTAAAATACCCTTCAAAATATCAAGAAACGTCCCCAAAACTTCTCATCGACAACAACCAAATCCTACTTCTGCCTAGGATTGACAAAAACAAAACTCACAAAAACATCCCAAAAAACACCAATGTTGGAATCAGGGGAAAACATCAAAGGGTATTCACAGATCTGGGAATAACATATGGCACCGCTCTGAGGATACTTTCTTCAGAAGGATTACTGCAACCTATTGGCCCCACTCCGGATCCAAAACGAGAAAACATAACCCAATTCTGGAATGGCTACGCATATTGTCGATATCACAGAGGCAAGGGGCATAAAATTGAAGCGTGCTACGAGCTGAAGCACGCCATATAAGATGGAATTGAGGATGGCAGGTTTTCCACCTTACTCTTAACCACTCCAGACAAAGAACCTGGGCGGCCTAATAGGAAGTTCATTGATTTGAGTGATCGAGAAGATGAGTATTCTGCCAATCATTTGGTAAAAAGGAGAAAGGTAGGCTTAACACCATACTATCAGCAAGGAGATGGGCTTTAGTTAAACATGTCATTGACTGCCTTCAGCCAAATTATGCATCCCGTTTGAAGGGTTGTAACATCAAAAGCGTAGAGGACCTATCAACCGAAATTTCTCACATCGATGAAATCATTAAAGGAGGTTCAACATCTGCGACCCCTTCCGAAAAGCAAGTCTTCCGCATTATCGAAGTAAAATTTGTGGAGCCTTCGCCAGAAAGAGCCACACACCCGCAAAGAAAATTTTCAGACTTGGGCATGCCTTATGCCATTGCTTTTAGAGTGCTTGTCTCTAAAGGATTAATCCAACCGATTGGCCCCACTCCAGATCTTACACCCAAGAAAAGAGGCCGGTTTTGGGACGGTTCCCAATATTGCCTATTTCATAAGGGTAATGGGCGCAACATAGAGATGTGCTGGAAGCTCAAACATATCATCCAAAACATGCTCGATTGTGGCAAGTTGTCTTTATCAGCCCTAAATCATTTAATGGAAAAGAATGGTCCCCAAGGACGCCTTACACCTCAGAAACAGGACAACCTTCTAGGATCTTATCCTTCCAGCGTCCCAAACAACGAGAGTGAAATGCTCAAGTGGGTCAATGCTCAAAACCAGACATTCAAGCTGTTGGATGCTGCGAAAGAGACCTTCGCGGAGGAATATGATGATTAGGAGTTTGTATCTACGATTGAGTCCGAGTCCGAGTCCGAGTCTTAGGCTTTCTCATATCTATCCTAGCGTCTGTCCTTTTATTCCTAAATGACAACTGGGGGCTGTCCCCATAAGTCACATGTATTCATCGAGTCTGTGTTAACCTCTTATTTATCTAAATAAAAGCACGATTTTCAACTATCATATATTCCCCTCTTTAACATTTCCCGTTGACAACGAGAATTGATTTGAGAATTGATTTAAAACAAACAATATGTTCCAATTCAATGTGAGTACACTCGAATGACGTTCCATACCGAGTAAGCGGAGGACTCGAAACTCCGTGTCCATTCTCTTTACCTATTTCATGTCTGGCAATAGAAACCTTTCAATAGCACCCAATCTAGAACGAGCTCTCAATCAAAGGGATCCGACGACGAACCTAGATAACAAACCAGAACCTCTCCTTGTTCATGGTCAATGACGGAAGGTAAGCCCATTCCCCACAAAAACATCCCATCACCAAATATCAACCTCTCACCAACATGTACATCCCCGTCTGCACCTTTACCTGCCTCGAACGAAGGACGGCAAAGAACCAATAAATCAAAAACCAAAGCCAAAGCAAAACCAGAGCCAAGGCCAAAATCAAAGGCCCAAGCTAGTAGCCATTCACCAAAAGCCAAAGCGAAAGGCCAAAATCAAAGGCCCAAGCTAATATCCTTGTAGGAAATATCGGTATACTTCCATTAACATTATAAGGATTATAACGAAATTATATATATGAAAACTAGTCATAAAAGAAATTGCATAAACAAAATAGTAAAGGATTAAGATGTTGGAGCTTGTGTCCTCCACAAATTAGTGTGATAACATTTGTAAATCCCTTACAGGTTCACAAGGGTACACTTCGTATTTTCATCAGTTGATTAACGATTACCTAATAACGGTTGGCTTGCTTGAGAGTTTGACGTTATTATCATACATATGGCGGTGATCAACTGGTCCCTAAAGGTCACACCTATAGGATGTGTTTGAGAGATGTGGTTATAGAAATATAATCACATTGATGCCTTATATGACTAAACAGTTAGTCAATGTGTTGATGAGACAATTATTTAATGAAGATTAAATAATATTAGTTGAAACGAATTAACTGTCAATTCGTGAATTGAATATAATAAGTTATATTTAATTAAATGTATGTAATGTTAGCTTGGACGAATTAATATGTTAATTCGTAATTAAATGTAATCGGTTATATTTAATATCAACAAGATGAATGTGTCATAGTGGTAATAGTGAGGGTACTCAAACCAAGAGGTCATGGGTTCGATCCTCACTAAATGACAATTTATATTTAACACATTTATACATTTTTGCCATAACCGGAAATAAGGAAATTATACTCCTTATTATTTCGGTATGTGGGCCGAAAGAAGAAGAAAGAAAACCTATTCCTCTTCTCTTGTTTTCACGGTTTAAGAGAGGGAGTTAGGTTAATTTTTCTAACCGAATTTTTCTACTCATTCTCTTGCCTCCTCTCATCAGAAAAAACACAAAACAACCTAAATTTTACAGAAAATTTGGATCGATTCTAGCATAATCAAAGGGAATATCTCATATCGTCTTGGGTGCAACTAATAGGCGAATATCAATTTTGATATTGTTCTTACGCCGTTTTTGCTAGGATCGAAGGTTATTTCTAAATCCTATATTCTTTTGTTTATGTAATTTTATTTTATGACTAGTGATCATCTTCATAAAATTCGTTATAATCCTTAATAATAAGGGAAGTATGCAGACTATTTCCCACAAGTGGTATCAGAGCAAAGGCCACGATTTTTATTTTGACGATTTTCATAAAATTGTATGTAAACAATACATGGAATTTCGAAAAAAAGGGGGGTATTTCGGCTGAATTTTTTTTTTTGGGCCAAGAGGTGTTTTTTTTTCGGGACTATTTTTCGTTTTTTTTTCTTTTGTTTGATGATTTATTTCCAATTTCATTTTTCATATCATTGTTTTAATCAGTTAAAATTATCTTATGAAGAATTGGTAGATTTTGATTTAATGCATATTAAGTTAAGATGCAAATAGAATCGTCATGTCGATGATATAAGAATTTGTTTTTGCTATATAGTTTTAGTATATACGATTAATCATGTTTATTAATTCATTTGCTAAATCATTTTCTAATAGCAACTGTAAACATTTTCTTCATCGAATTTTTGAATTAGGGCTTTTTGCCGCAAAAGAAAAATAAAAGGAGGCATTAGGGTTTTTTTTGTTTTTTTTAAAAACCATATTTTTTCTTGCTTCTGCTGCCGTGTATTATAAAAAAAAATAAAAAATTTTACGGTTTTTGCTGAAAAACCGAGACATATTCATAGGTTGATTCGATTTTTAGAGATACCGTATGAAAAAAAGGTTTTTTTTCTTGTTTTTGCCTAATTGCCGAATTGAAAAAAAAAATTGGGTTTTTTTTATTCCTGCCGTGAGCTGGGAATTTATAAAAAAAAAAAAAATTATTTGATTCAGCCGAGACCAAATAAGAAAAAATGAATTTTGTTTTTTTTTGTTTTGTTATTGGCCAATTAGTTATTGTGAAACAGTTCACAATTTAAAGATATCATCTTATTTTAAAGCAGTTTAAAATTTTGACGGATTGAATTCATATTACAAGTTTAATATGAATTAAGATCGAAATTAATGTGATTAATTGAGGAATAGTCACTTAATTTGATTTAAATAGGTGGTTTGGATAAATTAATTAACATAATTAAGGAATTGTGTCATGTATGTTTAATTTCTTTTTAGTTGATGCATTTTAATTTTGTTGAATGAATCAATGAATGAATTTTATTTACGTATTTATTTTTGCAATCGGTTGTAAATTGTAATACTTAGTGTGGCCTTAGTCAAATTATGTTTTCGTAATGAAGGAAACATGATTTTTTATGTAATTATGAGATCTCGAATCTCCTTTACTTTTCTTTAGTTTTTGGGTTTTGAAATTAGAATGTAATAAATAGGTTTATCATGTCAATTTTATTTATTGTAATTTTTCGAAGAAGACTAAATATGGAGATTGGAGCTCACTCCCGCTACATGGATCAAGATGGAACATCAAGACAAGCTTCTCGGGTCCAAGGATGGATTCCAAACTTGTATTTATTGTTCATTTTGATAGGATAGGCCACACTAGGACTTTTATTGTTTTTATGTTTTCATTTTTATTGCTCTTCATTCACATGATAGTTTATGCATCATATTCCGCTTAAAACCAAACCACCTACTACTAAAATGCATGAAAATTGACTCATATAGGTTGTATGTTAGTTTTCAGGGACATACAGATGTCACACACTTATTAAGCCATCACCTTAGTTTATTCATTCTCGCATGCTAGATATTAGTTCACTTAAAATGAATTAGAATAAAGTTGATGGGATCTTCCTCTAAAAACGGAAATTGAGATTAGTCTTTATAAGGGCAAACAACTATGAATCCCTTCTTCGTCGGTAGGCATAATATGACCCCTTCTACGTTGGGTAAGTAGTTGTGTTGACATAGTTTACCTCAACATCATAGTCCGAAGAGTTTCTCGTGATTATGATGGACTAAAGATAGAATTTACAGAAATTTATCGACCAAGAATTCTAACGGTAGAATTAGCTAAAAGGTTAGCTTATCAATTTACAGAGAATTGAGTCTTGGGATCATTTATATAATTCTTGAGGGAGGTCAATTGTATAAATGTTTTGAGTCTTCGCGTTATGACAGTGGTTCATTAGACTTAAAAATATATACGATGCACATGCTTATTATTTTTATTCTTCTTCTCGCAGTGTAGAACACGTTTATTTTCATAATATCATTAAACGAAATGGCTGGAAATAACGCAATCCCAATGCCTAGTGCCACACTTGGACGCGAGTCCTGGCCGAAAGCTTTGATGGACCACATGAATCGGTCACGCGATCAAGAATGATGGGTCCAACTTTGCGAATGGGAGGCGGCACTACGGAATGCTGCCATTGCTGACGGTAAGCTCAAGTACTTAACTGAGCCAATACCGGTCAACCCAGGCCCCAATGCAGGAGTCAACGAGTCACTCGCTTATAGTGACTTCGTTATGGAAGCGGGTGCGATAAATAACGTACTCATCTTTGCAATGGAAACCAATTTGCAGAGACGCTTCATTGCTCAGGGTGCAAACAAGATTTTCACCACGCTCACTAACGAGTTCTCAAAGGCACCGAGAATCGTTACATATGAGCATACCTGTCGCTTCTTTGATGTGAAACTCCAGAAGGGCCAACCGGTTATCCCACACATTCTTCACATGATTGAGAATGTCGAGAAGCTGGAGGCTCTTGATTGCAAAATCAGTGAGAGCATTGTCATTGACCGAATGCTTAATTCTCTTCATGATGGTTTTGCTCTTTTCAGGGTGAACTACTACATGAATGACTTGAAAAAGAGTCCTCATGAGCTACACTCCCTTCTCGTACAGACCGAGAAGGATATGAAATTGAGTGGGAGTATGAAGCAGGATGTGCTCATGATGTCAAACAAGGGTAAAGGTAAGGGCAAGGCTCATGGCGACCTAACTGTAGGTAAGCCAAAGTTTAAGAAGCCAGGAAACGGTAAGAGTGCGCCTGGTGAGACTAGTGGCTCACAGGGCAAGGCAAAGAGCAAGGGCGGTGATATAGAGTGCCACCATTGTCACAAGATTGGACATTAGAGGAGGAACTGTCCCGTCTACCGTGAGGACATCAAAGCAGGCCGCGTCGTTCCTGTTGGTATGTCATCTTATATTCATATGATTGAGATTAACCATGCAAGTTTCGAACTTAGGTACTAGATAATCGGTTGTGGTTCTCATCTCAGTAATCATTTGCAGGGCCTAAAGAACATCATACCTCTCGAAAAAGTTGATGTGGACTGCGAGTCGGGAATGGAGCACGAGTTGCCATTGTTTGAAGGGAACATATGTAATCCAACTCCCTAGTGGTTTTGAGTTATTTTTATATAATCACTATATGTACCCAGTTTGTCTAAGAACATTATTTCATTTCCGTACTTACTAAAAAAGCGGTTTTGCATTTTCAATAAAGGATAATAGCTGTATTTTCACTTTCAATGAAATGATTTATGGCAAAGCAGTTTCCATGAATGGAATTTACATCTTAGACCAAACCACGGAAGTATTACACATGAATAATAAGAAATTAAAGGTTGGTGACAAAGATCAAACCTATCTATGGCATTATCGAATGGGACACATAAATGAGAAACGCGTAAAGAAACTCGTCGATAATGGGACTATTCCCGCATTCAATTTTTCTACATATGGCACGTGTGAATCATGTCTCATTGGCAAAATGACTCGAATTTCCTTTAAAGGTGTTGGAATGCGCGCTAGTGACCTATTAGGAGTCATACATACTGATGTTTGTGGACCTATGTCAATTACCGCTAGAGATGGCTATAGATATTTTATCACTTTCACGGACGATTTAAGTAGATACGGATATGTTTACTTAATGAAGCATAAAAGTGAGTCCTTTGAGAAATTCAAGGAATACGAGCAGCGTCTGAACCAACTGGGTAGAAAGGTTAAAGCACTTCGTTCGGATCGAGGTGGCGAATATCTTTCAAATGAGTTTGATCAACACCGAAAGACTGTGGAATCGTTTTGCGCTTAACTCCACCGAACACCTCAATTGAATGGTGTGTCCGAACGGAGAAATCGAACCTTACTTGATATGGTTCGATCCATGATGAGTCACACCGTAGTGCCTAATTCATTATGGGGTTTTGCTCTTTTGTCACCGCTTTTATACTTAACAAGTCCGTCTAAAGTCATCGACAAGACTCCATATGAAATGTGGAAGGGAACGGTCCCTAACTTGTCCTTTATTCGGGTTTGGGGCTGCGAGGCTTATGTCAAGTGGAGACACGAGGATAAGCTCGGCCTGCGATCGGTCAAGACATACTTTATAGGTTATCCAAAAGGAACATTTGGTCATTACTTCTATTCACCTACCGAACATCGGGTTTTTGTTGCGGCTAGTGCGACGTTCTTAGAGAAAGAATTTCTCGAGAACAAGACGAGTAATAGAACCTTCGAGCTGTCGGAGATTCCAGAACCAACGACCGAGGAACGGATGGAGGAAGTTGTTCCTCCAACTGATGATACGGTTAATATTCCTGAGGAACCTAGGAGGTCGGGTAGAGTCTCTCATCCTCCGGATAGATACATTGGTATGGTCGAGGAGAATGACGTTTTACTCCTAGAGAGTAATGAACCCGCTACCTATAAAGGTGCTATGGCCTGTTCCGACTCAAATCTATGGCTCGAAGCCATGCAATCCGAGATGGACTCCATGTATGAGAATGACGTATGGGATCTAGTTGATTTACCTAATAAGGTAAAACCTCCACAGTGCAAATGGCTTTACAAAATAAAGCGTTCTGTAGACGCGCAACCAGATACCTATAAGGCACGACTTGTGGCAAAAGGTTTCACTCAAGTGCACGGATTGCATTATGATGAGATTTTTGCACCTGTAGTCATGCTACGTTCCATTCGGATAATCTTAGTGATTACCGCATTTCATGATTATGAAATTTGTCAAATGGATGTGAAAACCGCCTTCTTAAACGGATATTTGGAGGAAGAGTTGTACATGGTACAACCCAAAGGTTTCATAGATCCTGAACATCCTAAGAAAGTATGCAAGCTTAAGCGTTCCATTTATGGACTTAAGCAAGCTTCTCGGAGTTGGAATCATCGTTTCGACCAGGTGATAAAAGAGTATGGTTTTACTCTATCGGTCGAAGAACCATGCTTATATATCAAGTCGAGTGGGAGCAAGATTATATTCTTGATATTATATGTCGATGACATACTCTTGATTGGGAATGACATTCCTCTCCTATCTTCGGTTAAAGAATGGTTGAAGAACCATTTCCAGATGAAAGATCTGGGTGAGGCACAACGCATTTTGGGAATCCGTATCTACCGAGATAGATCACGATGGACGTTATCACTTAGTCAGGAGTCTTATTTGGATAAGATTCTTGAGAAGTTCAGCATGACCAACTCCAAGAAGGGGAACCTTCCAATGACGACGGGATGCGATTGAGCAAGTCTCGATCACCTACGACGCCTGAAGGGATTGAGCGCATGAGTCGTGTTCCTTATGCATCTGCAATAGGATCGATCATGTATGCCATGATATGCACACGTCCAGACGTGGCATATGGATTGAGTATGACGAGTCGGTACCAAAAGACTCCAGGTGAAACACACTGGATAGCTGTTAAAAACATCCTTAAGTACCTACGGAGGACTAAGGATTGGGTATTGACTTATGGAGGCGATACTAAGCTATGCGCAATCGGTTACGCAGAAGTTATGACGTGGGTGTGTCGTTGTACACCCAATCAAAACACATTTATAATACTCAAAAAACTACTAGTTAGCGGTAAGTCGAGGTCGATCCATGGGACGATGTGCTTTGGGTTCTAAGTCTATCTATCTCAATTTATGCTAGTGTCACAATTGATGGGGTTTGTAGTTGTGTTTAGACTAATGCAAACAATAAGGTAAAACAAGCAATAAAGGGAAAGATGTAAACAAATGATTAAAAGTGCTAGGATATCATGGGGTCATAGGGGATTCATGGTGTTGATCATACAAACATGTTTACAAAGTTGCAAGCAATTAATGTTGTGGAGGAACCGAGTTGGTTTATGTCTTACGGTTCATAGGAAGAGTTGGGTCCCGGAGCGGAATCGATTAGATTGTACAACACCTACAAGTCGACTCACTTTCCTCCTATTCAACTTCTATGCATGGTCTAACAAGACTCGAGTTGGTTTATATCTTACAAGTCAAGTTGTGTAGATAAGAGATGGTTGTAAATGCAAGGATTCATAGACTTGGCATTTCATCAAACATAACATGTGCATAAAGTTGACATCACAACAAGCAAGCAATTTGATTATGTGAACATATTAGATTAAGCATTAATCAATCCCATGTTTGTTTCCCCTAATTACCCACTAATCCTAGTTTAGTAACTACTCACTCATTATCATGGGAAAGATGTCATTAATGGTGTCAATCATCACAACAAGTATAAACATGATAATAGAATGAAGAAAAGAACAGTAAAGATTAAAGAGTAAAGGAATTATACCAAACTTGAGATGATCCAAATAATAAAGCAAAGAATAATAGAAGAAACTTGATGATTGATGGAAAGATTGTCAATCCTCCAATAATAACCCAATAATCTTCAATTACGCAATAATAAACTTGAATAATAAACTTGAACAATAATTGAGGAGAGATTAATGTGTAATTTGTGGAAAGATTAAAGAGTAATCTATTCTAATCTACTCCTAATCTAATCTAAAAAAGGATTTTCTACTCTAAAAACTTGATGGTTTGATTATTACAAATGGGGTATATATAGTGGGGATTAGGTGTAAGAATTAGGGTTAACTAAGGGCTAAATTAGTAATTACACTTTTGAGTTTAGAGCAGGGAAACGCCGGTATTTTTGGAAGGATGGGCATCTTTCTTGAAGCTTGAAGAAACGAATTTTGACTGCCTTGGAATCCGTGCGTCTTAGGCACGGGACAGGCGGATTCGGTGGTCTGGGCTCGGGCGTCTTTGAGAGAAGACGGGCGGATTCTGGAGATTCTGCCCGGGCGTCTTTGGGGGAAGACGGGCGTCTTCTGAGAAGACGGGCGGATTCTCTTCCAATGAATTTTCTTGTTTTTCCCAGCCAGAAGACGGGCGTCTTGTGGGGAAGACGGGCGTCTTGAGGGGAAGACGGGCGTCTTGGCGAACAGCTTCTTTGTTTGAGCTCGGATTGTAAAACGGACTTCATTTTCTCATCCGGACTCCTATTGGAGTGATTCAAAAGCCTAGATCACTTGTTTTTTCGACGCTGTTCCATCTAGCATATTTTCAGAGCCAAAGGAGCAACCCTTGGTTCGGTTTTCGAGCGATTTCTTCTTGTAATGCCTTCCCTCTCGTCATTCTTACTTTTAACCCTTTGATCCTTCTATATACACTTTATTCCTACGTCTTTGGTCATCATTCTTGCCTCCTCTTCATACTCGTCCATCTAATATCATCAATAAGCTTCCAAATATGCACGAAAGACGGGAATTTCCGCCTTATTATCTCCTTTTCTACAAAACATATGAAATGCGATAGAAAAGCAAATAGGAAGGTTTTGACGGATAAAATGGCCATGAAATGCTATATTAGTATGCAAAATAGGCTCAATTAGGGGACTAAATGTGCGTAAATAATGTTCACATCAAATATCCCCAAACCGAACCTTTACTCGTCCCGAGTAAAGAGGTGACTAAAACTAGACCTTTATTTAAACTATCCTAATAATATAACCGATATGAGACAATTAGCGGGTCTCACTCCACCCCTTCAACTCACAACAAGACAACCCTGAGGTAGGATGCCTTCTTGCAAGGCAAGGTAGGTCTTGCCAAAATGGCGACACATCCAAACATTAAAGCACACAAAATCAAGTAATGGATGCATCTACAAAAGAATAGCCACTTTCTTCATCTAAGTGGCGTAAATTATCTATAGGGGAAGCAATTCAAGGGTACACACTCCTTCATAGATGCAATTTTTTCAAACTACTAAGCCTAGAAGGATACCAATAAATCACCTCCAAGTTGTGTCAAGCTAGGGTACCTTTGTCCTCAATCGTTAAATGCTTTTGTCAAGAGTAGACTCCCTATGGTGTTAGAAACACTGGAGGATCGCGGAATTCCCCCTCTTGCCTAGACAAGAAGAAGGGTCGTCCCCTCTCTACCATGCACAAAAATGGATACGATGGATAAAGGGATCAATAGATATTTGAGTTTCATTTTGGGAGTTTGCTTTTGTTTTGTCCCCCCCCCCCCCCCCCAATTTCATGTGGCATTTGACATTTGAGAACACTTTCTTTTTGCCATTTCTTTTGATTTTTGGCATTATAACACTTGACAACTTTTCAACTTTTTGCATTTCTTTTGAACTTTTTCAAAGTCACCCCATATGTAGCGAGGGTGCCTTATATTTGAAGAATAGGAGTTCTATTTTTGCTCCTCTTTTCATTTGATGCATTTTTGCAAACTTTCTTTCACTTTTCATTTCATTGAACTCAAATTGATTTCTTTTTATGCCCATTCCCTTTTGTTGACAAAAATGTGGTAGAACATGGATGATGGATGCATGATTTCAAAGGTCACCTTGGAATAAACGGTAGCCAAGGAGTTATCACACCACAAGGTACTCTTGACTAGGCCTTAATCCATGGGTCAAAGGATACTAGCATGACACATCCTAGGGTGTTTTACAAGTATTCTAACAAGCAAAGTCTTAAGAAGAAAAAGCATCTACTAGGGCCTATATACACTTGTCAAGCTTCCCAAGTGGATGGTTTCACAAAATTTTTCTAACATGCAAACTACATGCCATGATGCAACTAGCATATAAACATCTTAATGCAAATGATTCTACCAACTAGTATGTCATATAAACTAAATGCAAGTCCTAAGTTCACATTTTTATACCGCATCAATCAAAATAAAGCCACATAGTCATTAACATAAAGAGGAAAAAGGAGATTGGAAAGATCATACCATGCGGTCTTCAATATCCTCATGTCTCGGATGTGGCGTAGTCAATCAATGTGAACAAGGATAGACAAACATAATATATAAAATAATATATATAAGACTACACTACAAAGGAAATGAACTTGTTTTTGGGTTTTTCAAATTTTCAAATTTTTATGGTTTTTATGTTTATGAAACAAAAAGACATGTTTTTGTATTTTTCAGAATTTTTCAATTTTTTTGTGTTTTTGGAATATAAATTCCCATCCCCCACTTTATTTTCGACATTGTCCTCAATGTATATGTATGAGTAGGAATGAAAAAAGAAATACATGTTTTTGGATTTTTGATTTTTTTGAAATAAAGTACAAATGCAATGATATGATATGAATGAATGCATGCTCTAACTAAATGCAATTCTATATGACATATATAACAAATGAATGCAATCTACATTACACTAAATGATGCATGATTTAAACTAAGGTCACTTATGATCAAACCTCCCCAAACCGATTTAAACACTATTTCTAGTGTAGAAAAGAATAGGATTGGTCACTAGTGTCTATGCATGAATTCTAATCTATATGCAACTAACTACATGAATCATGTGAGATATATTACAATGCATATATACTATATGAACTAACTAATGTAAATGCAATATGAAATATAAATGCAAGCTAAATATATATATATATATATATATATATATATATATAACTAAATGCAAGTGTAAATGTAATGCAAAGTCAAGGGAAAGGGTATCTTACAAATGGTCGTTTGAGGGAGGACTCCACCAAACTCATTCCTTGTTGCCATGGTTATTGATCTTGTCCATGTTGCTTAATGCTCTCAATAACCGGTCAAAGGCTTGAGCACAATCCTCAAATAAGCATGAATATAAGGGTTTGTTCCAATTCAAGATGAAGCTTGGCCAAGGGAGCTTGTCAATTATTCTCTTCTTCACCTTACCCTTAGCACTTGATCTTTTCCAGTGCTTCAAACCAACAAGCCCATGATTCTTGTCAACATAAGGTATGAAGTGTGGTTCATATTCGTCCGGAGACTTCCACTTACCACCTTCTCCTTCAATTTTTGTGATGATGATAACATTTGGGTTTTTCAATCCTTCTAAAGTCGAAGGAGAATTCTCATAACATTGATGACCGGATACCTTAGAAGTTGACATTGTGGGTGCCAAATTTCCACAAGTAGCTTCACGTGCAAGTTTCTCTTTGAGTTTTTCCACCAAGTACCCCTTGTATGATGCTTTGACCTTTTGAAGAAGGTCCACCATATCCTCTCCAATAATCATTGGCTCCATGGTTGGTGCCAAGTAGTCTTCGTGGACAATAGGGAAGGGACATTCATCTTCATAATAAGATATCTCAAATACTTCAAGGATAGGCTCCTCAAGCAAGGTGATATCACAAGTCCATTCCTCTCCCCTATTCCAAAGGTCCTTGTAAGACACGTATTCTTCATAAGCTCCTTCCTTAGGCACGTCATCATCGCTATCTTCATACGAATCATAGATAGGGGCTTCATTCCTCTTCACAAACTCTTTCTCCAACACCTCAACATCCACTTCAAATGACACACCCTCATATTCACAAAGGCTAAGAGTATTTGGCTTAATCAACCTCATGTCTTCATCATCAAAAACCACACTTTCATATTCACAAGAGCTCAAGAAGATTGGCTCTTCCCACTTCTCATCAAAGGTAACTCCTTCAAACTCACATTCATGGTCAATGTCTAAAGAGTGGTGAGGGGTAGTTACTTGGACTTCTTTTATTTGGGCAATTTGAATCTCCAACTCCTCACCTTGGGTAACAATGCCTTGAAGAACATTATCCCTTTTTTGGCTCTCCTCTAGCATTTGTTTGAAGAAGTTTTGTTGATCTCCCATCATTTGGAGAATCACATTTTGAATGGGTTCATTTTCTTGTTGTGGGTGGGTGTGAAAGTGCTCATATTGTGGTATTTGGAATTGGTTGTAAAGTGAGTTTTGGGTGGATGGTTGTTGTTGATATTGGGTGTGGTGATTTTGGTGAGAAAAATTGGAGTAGTAGTTAGGATTTTCATTGTATGAGTAGTAAAGTAGGTTTGTGTTGACTTGCTCCTCAAACTTCCCATACCCATAGTCATACTCAAAGAATCTACCACATACTCCATATGTCAAGTCTTGAGCCATCATAGCTAAGACAAGGAAACAACTACAAGCAAGGAAACTACAAGAAAACGGTAAAAACAACCCTTGAGGAACAAGTTCCTCAAGGTAAAAGCAAAATCAAAATAGACAAACAAACAAGAACTTAATCACATAACACCATCCCCGGCAACGGCGCCATTTTTGACGTGGGCGTGTCGTTGTACACCCAATCAAAACACATTTATAATACTCAACAAACTACTAGTTAGCGGTAAGTCGAGGTCGATCCATGGGACGGTGTGCTTTGGGTTCTAAGTCTATCTATCTCAATTTATGCTAGTGTCACAATTGATGGGGTTTGTAGTTGTGTTTAGACTAATGCAAACAATAAGGTAAAACAAGCAATAAAGGGAAAGATGTAAACAAATGATTAAAAGTGCTAGGATATCATGGGGTCATAGGGGATTCATGGTGTTGATCATACAAACATGTTTACAAAGTTGCAAGCAATTAATATTGTGGAGGAATCGAGTTGGTTTATGTCTTACGGTTCATAGGAAGAGTTGGGTCCCGGAGCCGAATCGATTAGATTGTACAACACCTACAAGTCGACTTACTTTCCTCCTATTCAACTTCTATGCATGGTCTAACAAGACTCGAGTTGGTTTATATCTTACAAGTCAAGGTGAGTAGATAAGAGATGGTTGTAAATGCAAGGATTCATAGGCTTGTCATTTCATCAAACATAACATGTGCATAAAGTTGACATCACAATAAGCAAGCAATTCGATTATGTGAACATATTAGATTAAGCATTAATCAATCCCATGTTTGTTTCCCCTAATTATCCACTAATCCTAGTTTAGTAACTACTCACTCATTATCATGGGAAACATGTCATTAATGGTGTCAATCATCACAACAAGTATAAACATGATAATAGAATGAAGAAAAAAACAATAAAGATTAAAGAGTAAAGGAATTATACCAAACTTGAGATGATCCAAATAATAAAGCAAAGAATAATAGAAGAAACTTGATGATTGATGGAAGGGTTGTCAATCCTCCAATAATAACCCAATAATCTTCAATTACCCAATAATAAACTTGAATAATAAACTTGAACAATAATTGAGGAGAGATTAATGTGTAATTTGTGGAAAGATTAAAGAGTAATCTTTTCTAATCTACTCCTAATCTAATCTAAAGAAGGATTTTCTACTCTAAAAACTTGATGGTTTGATTATTACAAATGGGGTATATATAGTGGGGATTAGGTGTAAGAATTAGGGTTAACTAAGGGCTAAATTAGTAATTACACTTTTGAGTTTAGAGCAGGTAAACGCCGGTATTTTTGGAAGGATGGGCATCTTTCTTGAAGCTTGAAGAAACGAATTTTGACTGCCTTGGAATCCGTGCGTCTTAGGCACGGGATGGGGGGATTCGGTGGTCTGGGCCCGGGCGTCTTTGAGAGAAGACGGGCGGATTCTGGAGATTCTGCCCGGGCGTCTTTAGGGGAAGACGGGCGTCTTCTGAGAATACGGGTGGATTCTCTTCCAGTGAATTTTCTTGTTTTTCCCAGCCAGAAGACGGGCGTCTTGAGGGGAAGACGGGCGTCTTGGCGAACAGCTTCTTTGTTTGAGCCCGGATTGTAAAACGGACGTCATTTTCTCATCCGGACTTCTATTGGAGTGATTCAAAAGCCTAGATCACTTGTTTTTTCGACGCCGTTCAATCTAGCATATTTTCAGAGCCAAAGGAGCAACCCGTGGTTCGGTTTTCGAGCGATTTCTTCTTGTAATGCCTTCCCTCTCGTCATTCTTACTTTTAACCCTTTGATCCTTCTATATACACTTTATTCCTACGTCTTTGGTCATCATTCTTGCCTCCTCTTCATACTAGTCCATCTAATATCATCAATAAGCTTCCAAATATGCACGAAAGACGGGAATTTCCGCCTTATTATCTCCTTTTCTACAAAACATATGAAATGCGATAGAAAAGCAAATAGGAAGGTTTTGATGGATAAAATGGCCATGAAATGCTATATTAGTATGAAAAATAGGCTCAATTAGGGGACTAAATATGCGCAAATAATGTTCACATCATGCTAGCTTCCAAACGGATCGAGATGACTCAAAATCTCAGTCCGGGTTCGTCTTCACTCTAAATGGTGCTGCGGTCAGCTGGAAGAGTTCCAAACAGAGTGTTGTAGCAGATTCTACTACTGAATCCGAGTACTATGCCGCTTCGGAGGCAGCAAAGGAAGCGATATGGATGCGTCAATTCTCACAAGGACTTACGGTAGTTCCTAGTTCGAATGACCCGATCACCATCTATTGTGACAATAGAGGTGTCATCTTCCAGGCTAAGGAGCCAAAGTCTAGCAACAAATCTAGACATGTAAATCGGAAAGCTCACCTGATCCGTGATTACGTGGAGCAAGAGGAGATAGTGATAGACAAGATTGCGACGGATGATAACATCGCGGATCCTCTCACTAAACCGTTGAATTATGATAAGCATGTAGGGCACGTTAATTCCATGGGAATTAAACGTGTTCCTGAGTTGTAGTACTTGATTATGGATATGATACATTATCTTTTTCATATATACTATTTATAACTTCATCGTTTTATTATAATATTTTGTTTTTCATGTGGATTGTACTGACAACATTGAACGCCACAAAGTGAACTGAATTATATTATATTTGATTTGGTCCGTAATCGTCAATGTGAGCTGATAAATCCGGCTATTATATTGTGCAGTCGATTGATGGTGGGTTCAACTAGCCATAAGTCAAACGGTTGACTGATCGATCACAAATGCGAGATTATAACGATACCTCGTAGGACAACTTTTTGTGACAACATAATGGAGTCCTAAATGTTTAAAAACATTTGGTGCCAGGTCGTGGATAAGACATCCATTGTGTTCCTAGAGTCGATTCTTTTGACTATCGACTGTCTCTTGAGATTAAGGCAGTTTTTGGGTGACTTGGGTTTCATTCTCACGGTCTGCCGTAATTGGAGGCTAAGTAGATTTTTTATGGGTCATTTCATACTGTGCTTACATCTATCAGGTATAGTTATTTCTCAATGCCACTCGAGGATTTGTAACTGAAATGCATGGCCATGCTCGAATGTTGATTCGTTTATCAGTTAAGTTACTCTCTAGTCGGGGAAACCACTCTTGATGATGATCGCTTGTAAAATACGACCTTTGTGAATACAGATTTGCAAATTGTTTTACATTGAGTGGGAGAAATTTTAGGATATGAGAATCGATATCGCATATACACTTGTGAGGACAAGTGGGAGTTTATTGGAGCTTGTGTCCTCCACAAATTAGTGTGATAACATTTTTAAATCTCTTACAGGTTCACAAGGGTATACTTCGTATTTTAATCAGTTGATTAACGATTACCTAATAACGGTTGGCTTGCTAGAGAGTTTGACGTTATTATCATACATATGGCAGTGATCAACTGGTCCCTAAAGGTCACACCTATAGGATGTGTTTGAGAGATGTGGTTATAGAAATATAATCACATTGATGCCTTATATGACTAAACAGTTAGTCAATGTGTTGATGAGACAATTATTTAATGAAGAATAAATAATATTAGTTGAGACGAATTGTCAATTCGTCAATTGAATATAAAAAGTTATATTTAATTAAATGTATGTAATGTTAGCTTGGACGAATTAATATGTTAATTCGTAATTAAATGTAATCGGTTATATTTAATATCAACAAGATGAATGTGTCATAGTGGTAATAGTGAGGGTACTCAAACCAAGAGGTCATGGGTTCGATCCTCACTAGATGACAATTTATATTTAACACATTTATACATTTTTGCCATAACAGAAAATAAGGAAATTATACTCCTTATTATTTCGGTATGTGGGCCGAAAAGAAGAAGAAAGAAAACCTATTCCTCTCCTCTTGTTTTCACGGTTTAAGAGAGGGAGTTAGGTTAATTTTTCTAACCGAATTTTTCTACTCATTCTCTTGCCTCCTCTCATCAGAAAAAACACAACACAACCTAAATTTTACAGAAAATTTGGATCGATTCTAGTATAATCAAATGGCATATCTCATATCGTCATGGGTGCAACTAATAGGCGAATATCAATTTTGATATTGTTCTTAGGCCGTTTTTGCTAGGACCGAAGGTTATTTCTAAATCCTATATTCTTTTGTTTGTGTAATTTTATTTTATGACTAGTGATCATCTTCATAAAATTCGTTATAATCCTTAATAATAAGGGAAGTATGCAGACTATTTCCCACATAAGATTCAACCTTTGGTCCTAGCAAGATCGGCCTAAGAACAATATCGCAATGATATTCGCATAATCGTTGCACCCAAGATGATATGAGATATGCCTTTGTTCTTGCTAGAATAGATCCCCAAAATTTACTAATTAATTTTAGGGTTTTGTTGTGTTTTTCTTGATGAGAGAAAAGCTAGGTCAAAATGTGAATTAGGTTAGAAAACAAGTGAGTAATAATAATAATCTCCCCTCTTTAAACCGTGTATGAGGAGTAATTAAGGGGAGATTATTTTCTTCCCTTTTTTTTTCTCCAATTCGGTTTGACCGAAACCCCAAAATATGAGGATAAAATCCTCATATTTTTAGATGTTACCTTAATGTATAAAAATGTGTATCTTTTTATAAATTGTCAATTATATTGACATGTATTAATAAGTCCACACACAATGGCTTGTAGTCGATTTATTAATACCGGTCTGTCAACATTTATACTGACAATATTGTATAATATACACATTAACTATAAATATCGCATATTTATAATTTGCTAATTAAATATAACTGGTTACATTTAATCACGAATTAAAATCTTAATTCGTTTAAGTTAACATTATATACATTTATTAAATATATTATATTCAATTTACGAATTGACAGTTAATTCGTCTCAGCTAATATTATTTAATTAGATTAAATAACCGTCTCATCAACACATTGACTAACTGTTTAGTCATATAAGGCATCAATGTGATTACATTTCATAATCACATCTCTCAAACACATCCTTTAGGTGTGACTTTTAGGGACCAGTTGATCACCGCCATCTGTATGATAATAACGTCAAACTTTCTAGCAAGCCAACCGTTATTAGGTAATCGTTAATCAACTGATAAAATACAAAGTATACCCTTGTGAACCTATAAGAGATTTAATAATGTTATCACACTAATTTGTGGAGGACACAAGCTCCAACAAACTCCCACTTGTCCTCACAAGTGTATGTGCGATAACCGATTCTCATATCCTAAAATTTCTCCCACTCAATGTAAAACAATTTGCAAAATCCGTATTCACAAAGGTCGTATTTTACAAGCGATCAATAGCAAGAGTGGTTTCCCCGACTAGAGAGTAACTTAACTAATAAACGAATAATCATTCGAGCATGGCCATGCATTTCAGTTACAACTCCTCGAGTGGCCCTGAGAAATAACTATACCTGATAAAGGTTGAATATTTTCTTCAACTCGAATCTTGCAGATGTAAGCACAGTATGAAATGACCCAGAAAAAATCTACTTAGTTTCCTGTTACGGCAGCCCATGAGAAAGAAACCAAAGTCACCCAAAAACTGCCTTAATCTCAAGAGACAATCGATATTCAAAAGAATCGACTCTAGGAACACAATGGACGTCCAATCCACGACCTGGCACCGAATGTTATTAAACATTTAGGACTCCATTACGTTGTCACATAAATAATTGTCCTACGAGGTATCATTATAACCCGTATTTGTGATCGATCAGCCAACTGATTGACTTATGGCTCGTTGAACCCACCATCAATCGACTGCACAATATAATAGCCAGAGTTATCAGCTCATTTGGGCGATTACAGACCAAAACAAATATAATGTAATTCAGTTCACTTTGTGGCGTTCAAAGTTGTCAGTACAATCCACATGAAAAACAAAATATTATATTAAAACGATGAAGTTTTAAATAATATATGAAAAAGATAATGTATCAAATTCATAATCAACTACTACTACTCAGGAACACGTTTAATTCCCATAGAAATAACGCGCCCTTCATGCTTATCATAATTCAACGGTTTAGTGAGAGGATCCGCGATGTTGTCATCCGAAGCTATCTTGTCAATCATTATCTCTTCTTGCTCCACGTAATCACGGATCAAGTGAGTTTTCCAATGTACATGTCTTGATTTGTTGCTAGACTTAGGCTCCTTAGCCTGGAAGATGGCACCTCTATTGTCACAATAGATGGTGATCGGGTCATTCGAAGTAGGAACTACCGTAAGTCCTTGTAAGAATTGACGAATCCATATAGCTTCCTTTGCTGCTTCCGAAGCGGCAATGTACTCGGATTCAGTGGTAGAATCTACTACAACATCCTGTTTGGAACTCTTCCAGCTGACCGCAGCACCATTAAGAGTGAAGACGAACCCGGACTGAAATTTTGAATCATCTCGATCCGTTTGGAAGCTAGCATATGCGTAACCGATTGCGCATAGCTTAGTATCTCCTTCATAAGTCAATACCCTATCCTTAGTCCTCCGTAGGTACTTAAGGATGTTTTTAACAGCTATCCAGTGTGTTTCACCTGGATTCTTTTGGTACCGACTCGTCATACTCAATGCATATGCCACGTCTGGACGTGTACATATCATGGCGTACATGATTGATCATATTGCAGATGCATAAGGAACACGACTCATGCGCTCAATCCCTTCAGGCATCGTGGGTGACTGAGACTTGCTCAACTGCATCCCAGACGTGATTGGAAGGTTCCCCTTTTTGGAGTTGGTCATGCTGAACCTTTCAAGAATCCTATCCAAATAAGACTCCTGACTAAGTGATAACGTCCGTCGTGATCTATCTCGGTAGATACGGATTCCCAATATGCGTTGTGCCTCACCCAGATCTTTCATCTGGAAATGGTTCTTCAACCATCCTTTAACCGAAGATAGGAGAGGAATGTCATTCCCAATCAAGAGTATGTCATCGACATACAATATCAAGAAAACAATCTTGCTCCCACTCAACGTGATATATAAGCATGGTTCCTCGACCGATCGAGTGAAACCATATTCCTTTATCACCTGGTCGAAGCAATGATTCCAACTCAGAGAAGCTTGCTCAAGTCCATAAATGGAACGCTTAAGCTTGCACACTTTCTTAGGATTCTCAGGATCTATGAAACCTTCACGTTGCACCATGTACAACTCCTCCTCTAAATAACCGTTTAAGAAGGCGGTTTTCACATCCATTTGCCAAATTTCATAATCATGAAAAGCGGCAATCGCTAAGATAATCCGAATGGAACGCAGCATAACTACGGGTGCAAAAATTTCATCATAATGCAAGCCGTGCACTTGAGTAAAACCTTTTGCCACTAGTCGTGCTTTATAGGTATCTGGTTGCCCGTCTACAGAGCGCTTTATTTTGTAAAGCCATTTGCACTGTAGAGGTTTTACCTTATTAGGTAAATCAACTAGATCCCATACGTCATTCTCATACATGGAGTCCATCTCGGATTGCATGGATTCAAGCCATAGCTTTGAGTCGGAACAGGTCATGGCACCTTTATAGGTAGCGGGTTCATTACTCTGTAGGAGTAAAACGTCACTCTCCTCGACCATACCAATGTATCTGTCCGGAGGATTAGAGACTCTGCCCGACCTCCTAGGTTCCTGAGGAATGTTAATCGTATCATCAGTTGGAGGAACAAATTCCTCCATCTGTTCTTCGGTTGTGGGTTCTTGAATCTCCGACAGCTCGAAGGTTCTATTACTTGTCTTGTTCTCGAGAAATTATTTCTCTAAGAACGTCGCACTAGCCGCAACAAAAACTCGATGTTCGGTAGGCGAATAGAAGTAATGACCAAACGTTCCTTTTGGATAACCAATAAAGTATGTCTTGACCGATCGCGGGCCGAGCTTATCCTCGTGTCTCCACTTGCCATAAGCCTCGCAGCCCCAAACCCGAATAAAGGACAAGTTAGGGACCGTTCCCTTCCACATTTCATATGGAGTCTTGTCGACAGCTTTAGTCGGACTTCGGTTAAGTATAAGAGCAGCTGACAAAAGAGAAAAACCCCTTAATGAATCAGGCACTACCGTGTGACTCATCATGGATCGAACCATATCAAGTAAGGTTCGATTTCTCTATTCGGACACACCATTTAATTGAGGTGTTCCAGGTGGAGTTAACTGTAAAACGATTCCACAGTCTTTAAGGTGTTGATCAAACTCATTTGAAAGATATTCGCCACCCCGATCTGAACGGAGTGCTTTAACCTTTCTACCCAGTTGGTTCTCAACCTTATTCTGGTATTCCTTGAATTTCTCAAAGGACTCACTTTTATGCTTCATTAAGTAAACATATCCGTATCTACTCAAATCGTCCGTGAAAGTGATAAAATATCTATAGCCATCTCTAGCGGTAATTGACATAGGTCCACAAACAAAAGTATGTATGAGTCCTAATAGGTCACTAGCGCGCATTCCAACACCTTTGAAGGAAATTCGAGTCATTTTGCCGATAAGACATGATTCACACGTGCCAAATGTAGAAAAATAGAATGCGGGAATAGTCCCATTGTCGACGAGTTTCTTTACGCGTTTTTCATTTATGTGTCCCATTCGACAATGCCATAGATAGGTTTGATCTTTGTCACCAACCTTTAATTTCTTATTATTCACGTGTAATATTTCCGTGGTTTGATCTAAAATGTAAATTTCATTCATGGAAACTGCTTTGCCATAAATCATTTCATTGAAAGAGAAAATACAGCTATTATCCTTTATTAAAAATGAAAAATCGTCCTTATCAAGTACGGAAACAAAAATAATGTTCTTAGACAAACTGGGTACATAGTAACAGTTATATAAAAATAACTCAAAACCACTAGGGAGTTGGATTACGTATGTTCCCTTCGAGAATGCAGCAACTCTAGCTCCATTCCCGACTCGCAGGTGCACATCACCTTTTCCGAGAGGTGTGATGTTTTTTAGGCCCTGCAAATGATTACACAGATGAGAACCACAACCAGTATTAATTACCCAAGTTCCGAAACTTGCATGGTTAATCTCAATCATATGAATATAAGATAACATACCAACAAGAACGACACGGCCTGCTTTTATGTCCTCACGGTACACGACACAGTTCCTCCTCCAATGTCCAGTCATGTGACAATGGTGGCTTTCAATGTCACCGCCCTTGCTCTTTGCCTTGCCCTGTGAGCCACTAGTCTCACAAGGCCCACTCTTACCGTGTCCTGGTTTCTTAAACTTTGGCTTACCTACAGTTAGGTCGCCTGGAGCTTTGACCTTACCTTTATTCTTGTTGGAAATCGTGAGAACATCCGGCTTCATGCTCCCACTCAATTTCATATCCTTCTCGGTCTGTACGAGAAGTGAGTGTACCTCATGAGGACTTTTCTTCAATTCATTCATGTAGTAGTTCTCCCTGAAAAAGGCAAAACCATCATGAAGTGAATGAAGCATTCGGTCAATGACTATGCTCTCACTGATTTTGCAATAAGTGCCTCCAATTTCTCGACATTCTCAATCATGTTAAGAATGTGTGGGCTAACCGGTTGGCCCTTTTGGAGTTTCGCATCAAAGAAGCGACATGTATGCTCATAAGTAACGATTCTCGGTGCTTTTGAGAATTCGTTAGTGAGCGTGGTGAAAATCTTGTTTGCACCTTGGGCAATGAAGCGTCTCTGCGAATTGGTTTCCATTGCAAAGATGAGTACGTTATTTTTCGCACCCGCTTCTATGACGAAATCACTATAAGCAAGTGACTCGTTAAATCCTGCATTGGGGCCTGGGTTTACCGGTATTGGCTCAGTTAAGTACTTGAGCTTACCGTCAGCAATGGCAGCATTCCGTAGTGCTGCCTCCCAGTCCGCAAAGTTGGACCCATCATTCTTCAGTCGTGTGAACTGATTCATGTTGTCCATAAAAACTTTAAGCCAGGACTCGCGTCCAAGTTTGGCACTCGACATTGGAATTTCGTTATTTCCAGCCATTTGTTGTAACAGTATTATCAAAATAAATGTATTCTACACTGCGAAAAGAAGAATAAAAATAATAAGCATATGCATCGTTATGATATAAGTCTTAATACAAAACTGTTATAAGCGAAGACTCAAGCATTTATACAATTGACCTCCCTCAAGAATTATATAAATGATTCCAAGACTCAATTATCTGTAAATTGATAAGCCAACCTTTTGGCTAATTCTACTGTTAGAATTCTTGGTCGATAAATTTCTGTAAATTCTATGTTTAGTCCATCATAATCACGGGAAACTCTTCGGACTATAATGTTGAGATAAACTAAGTCAACACCAACTACTTACCCAACGTAGAAGGGGTTATATTATGCCTACCGACGAAGAAGGGATTTATAGTTGTTTGCCCTTATAAAGACTAGTCTCAATTTCCGTTTTAGAGGAAGATCCCATCAACTTTATTTTAATTCATTTTAAGTGAACTAATATCTAGCATGCGCGAATGAATAAACTAAGGTGATAGCTTAAACTGTGTGACATCTGTATGTCTATGAAAACTAACATACAATCTATATGAGTCAATTTTCATGCATTTTAGTAGGTGGTTTGATTTGAGGCGGAAAATGATGCACTAACTAGCATGTGAATGAAAAGCAATAAGAACGGTAAAACGTAAAACAAAATAAAGTTCTAGTGTGGCCTATCTACCAAAAAGAACATAAATACAACTTTGGAATCCATCCTTGGACCCGAGAAGCTTGTCTTGATGTTCCATCTTGATCCATGTAGCGGGAGTGAGCAATCCAATCTCCATCTTTAGTCTTCTCAAAAATTACAATTTAAAAATTACATAATAAACCTATTTACATTCTAATTTCAAAACCGTAAAATAAAATAAAACCAAAATGGAGATACGAGATCTCAAATTACATTAAAAATTATATTTCCATCATTACGAAAACATAATTTAACTAAGGTCACACTAGGTATTACAAATTACAACCGATTGCAAAAAAAAACGTAAATAAAACCATTCAACAATTCATTCAACTAAAAATAATGCATCAACTAAATAAATTAAACATGCAAGACATAATTCCTTAATTATGTAGATTAATTTATCCAAACCACCTATTAAATGATCAAATTAAGTGACAATTACTCAATTAATCACAATAATTTTAATCTTAATTCACATTAATCTTGTAATATGAATTTAATCCAACATTATTTTAAACTTCTTTAAAATAATTAGGTATCTAAAATTGTGTACTACTTCACGACAATTAATCATACATTAATAATTTAATGTATAATCAATATTGGCCAAAAGAAACAAAAACAAAAATCCCCTTTTTTTTCTCTCGGTAATTCTACAAAAACCGAAAGAAAAAAAAATTCTTTTCTTTGCCCACGGTAAACAGCCCTAAAAAGAAACAAAAACAATTTTTTTTCCCTTCACAATGCCCTCGGCATTTAACAGTAAACAAAAACAGAAATTTTTTTTTCCTTTTCTCGGCTGAAAAAAAAAAAAGAAACAACCTCCAAATTTTTATTTTCGGCATTATGCCCTAAAACAAAAAACATATAGATGAACAAATTCGTTTATAGTTGCTATTAGGACAAGATTGGCATAATCATGAACATATGAATTAATGAAACATGATTCTTAAACAACAATTTAATCTCTTGTATGCCAAAAACTATATAGCAAAAACAAATTATCATCATCAGTCAAAACTATTCCATTTACATTTTAATTTAATCCTAATTAAATCAAAACATCTACAAATTTATCATATTATCATCTTAACCGATTAAAACAACAATATGACTAAATCAAAATGGAACAAAAACAACAACAAAAAAAAAACAGAAACTCAACTCGGCTGAAAAATTTCAAACGGTAAAAAAAAAATTTCACGGCTGAAATTTTTTTTCAATCCTTCAAATTTTATTGTTTAAATTCAATTATGAAATTCATATAAAATAATTTCGTGGCCTTGGCTCTGATACCACTTGTAGGAAATATCGGTATACTTCCATTAACATTATAAGGATTATAACGAAATTATATATATATGAAAACTAGTCATAAAAGAAATTGCATAAACAAAATAGTAAAGGATTAAGATTCAACCTTTGGTCCTAGCACAATCGGCCTAAGAACAATATCGCAATGATATTCGCCTAATCGTTGCAACCAAGATGATATGAGATATGCCTTTGTTCTTGCTAGAATAGATCTCCAAAATTTACTAATTAATTTTAGGGTTTTGTTGTGTTTTTCTTTATGCGAGAAAAGTTAGGTCAAAATGTGAATTAGGTTAGAAAACAAGTGACTAATAATAATAATCTCCCCTCCTCTTTAAACCGTGTATGAGGAGGAATTAAGGGGAGATTATTTTCTTCCCTTTTTTTTCTCCAATTCGGTTTGACCGAAACCCCAAAATATGAGGATATAATCCTCTTATTTTAAATGTTACCTTAATGTATAAAAATGTGTATCTTTTTATAAATTGTCAATTATATTGACATGTATTAATAAGTCCACACACAACGGCTTGCAGTCGATTTATTAATATCGGTCTGTCAACATTTATACTGACTATATTGTATAATATACACATTAACTATAAATATCGCATATTTATAATTTGCTAATTAAATATAACTGGTTACATTTAATCACGAATTAACATCTTAACTCGTTTAAGCTAACATTATATACATTTATTAAATATAACATATTATATTCAATTTACGAATTGACAGTTAATTCGTCTCAGCTAATATTATTTAATTAGATTAAATAACCGTCTCATCAACACATTGACTAACTGTTTAGTCATATAAGGCATCAATGTGATTACATTTCATAATCACATCTTTCAAACACATCCTTTAGGTGTGACTTTTAGGGACCAGTTTATCACCGCCATCTGTATGTAATAACGTCAAACTTTCTAGCAAGCCAACCGTTATTAGGTAATCGTTAATCAACTGATAAAATACAAAGTATACCCTTGTGCACCTGTAAGAGATTTACTAATGTTATTGATGCCGGTCGTTGTGTGCACCAAAGATAATATTTATAATCCAAACTACTACTATAGCTAGTGGCCGTCAGGGTCGAACCACAGGAAGGCGATGCAATCAATAGTTGTCTGATTTTAGTCTTTAAAGTAACAAGTGTGGGGGTTTTGATTTGAGTTGGTCTATACTAATGGCAATAAAATGAAATGTAAACTAAATAAACGAATGAAATCAAGAATAAAAA
The DNA here is from genome assembly GCF_048544455.1 of Silene latifolia. Classification (NCBI taxonomy): domain Eukaryota; kingdom Viridiplantae; phylum Streptophyta; class Magnoliopsida; order Caryophyllales; family Caryophyllaceae; genus Silene; species Silene latifolia. The sequence goes on from NC_133538.1 coordinate 397,096,087, forward strand.
GGGTGCTAAGATGGTCGGTTCACTATAGTTTCGGCGGCAGTATACTAGGTAAGTCTAAACCAAACACGTGAGATGGGAAAATAAGAAGTCCTCACGGTCCATTCTTACAGGTAGCATCTTTCGATCTCGCTACAGGTCCCTAATATCACTAATACTAACTTTCGTCCTGAAAAGTGACTAAAAAGGCTAAATTAACTCATGTCTCGATCTTATTAATTTAGTTATCTTAATTAGGTAGGCTATCTCCCTTCCCTATCTTTCGATCTTTATTGGGTCGGTCAATTCCTAGGCATTCAACTAGTCGCGTGCACTCGATTCGTCAAACATGGAAATTAAATTAATTAAAACGAAGTTAAAACTCACGAGGCCAGTCGATCGACCAGGGAACCCAGTCGATCGACCATGGCGCGATTCCAGGTCTACTATTCTAATGCCGCCTACTTCTACAGATTCCTTACATCCTAGCACAGGGTATTTAGCTACTCATGACTATAACGAAAACAACATTAAGATTAAGGAATAAAACTACTAAATTCATGATTGAAATAACTAAACAAACAAATAACATAAAACGATAATTTTGGCTTCGGGAAACTAATCTAGCAATTCTACACTATGAACGAAAATAAAGAAGCAAATACTCAATAATAGAACAGTGAAATACCGATTGGAAGTAGGAATGAAGACCAAAACTGAATGCAAAGAATACTTTATTGACGGAAAACAACTAAACTAATGTATATGTAGAACTTGATGATAAAACTGAATTAAAGCTTGGTGATTATTCTGAAAACCTAGGTTACGTTATATAGAATATCGCGTAACACTAATTCCTAAACCTAATATACAATGGGCTTTGGAAATCTCGTTCTATTAATTCACGTCAGAATTAAAGGTTTGGTCGATCGACCATATCAGCCGGTCGATCGACTGAACTATGCTGAACAGTAGCTCCTGTAAGTCGTGCGTTGGTCGATCGACCATGAAGACCAGTCGATCGACTGCTATAACTGGTAGTCCGCTTCAAAATTCTTCGTAAAGTTGTCTTTCAGGCATCGAAATGCGCACCCACGGTAAACAGCCCTAAAAAGAAACAAAAACGTTTTTTTTTCCTTCAAAATGCCCTCGGCATTTAACAGTAAACAAAAACAGAAATTTTCTTTTTCTTTTCTCGGCTGAAAAAAAAAAAGAAACAGCCTCCAAATTTTTATTTTCGGCATTATGCCCTAAAAAAAACATATAGATGAACAAATTCGTTTATAGTTGCTATTAGGACAAGATTGGCATAATCATGAACATATGAATTAATGAAACATGATTCTTAAACAACAATTTAATCTCCTGTATGCCAAAAACTATATAGCAAAAACAAATTATCATCATCGGTCAAAACTATTCCATTTACATTTTAATTTAATCCTAATTAAATCAAAACATCTACAAATTTATCATATTATCATCTTAACCGATTAAAACAACAATATGACTAAATCAAAATGGAACAAAAACAACAACAAAAAAAACAGAAACTCAACTCGGCTGAAAAATTTCAAACGGTAAAAAAAAATTTTCACGGCTGAAATTTTTTTTCAATCCTTCAAATTTTATTGTTTAAATTCAATTATGAAATTCATATAAAATAATTTCGTGGCCTTGGCTTTGATACCACTTGTAGGAAATATCGGTATACTTCCATTAACATTATAAGGATTATAACGAAATTATATATATGAAAACTAGTCATAAAAGAAATTGCATAAACAAAATAGTAAAGGATTAAGATTCAACCTTTGGTCCTAGCACAATCGGCCTAAGAACAATATCGCAATGATATTCGCCTAATTGTTGCACCCAAGATGATATGAGATATGCCTTTGTTCTTGCTAGAATAGATCCCCAAAATTTACTAATTAATTTTAGGGTTTTGTTGTGTTTTTCTTGATGCGAGAAAAGTTAGGTCAAAATGTGAATTAGGTTAGAAAACAAGTGACTAATAATAATAATCTCCCCTCCTCTTTAAACCGTGTATGAGGAGGAATTAAGGGGAGATTATTTTCTTCCCTTTTTTTTCTCCAATTCGGTTTGACCGAAACCCCAAAATATGAGGATATAATCCACTTATTTTTAGATGTTACCTTAATGTATAAAAATGTGTATCTTTTTATAAATTGTCAATTATATTGACATGTATTAATAAGTCTACACACAACGGCTTGCAGTCGATTTATTAATACCGGTCTGTCAACATTTATACTGACAATATTGTATAATATACACATTAACTATAAATATCGCATATTTATCATTTGCTAATTAAATATAACTGGTTACATTTAATCACGAATTAACATCTTAACTCGTTTAAGCTAACATTATATACATTTATTAAATATAACATATTATATTCAATTTACGAATTGACAGTTAATTCGTCTCAGCTAATATTATTTAATTAGATTAAATAACCGTCTCATCAACACATTGACTAACTGTTTAGTCATATAAGGCATCAATGTGATTACATTTCATAATCATATCTTTCAAACACATCCTTTAGGTGTGACTTTTAGGGAGCAGTTGATCACCGCCATCTATATGTAATAACGTCAAACTTTCTAGCAAGCCAACCGTTATTAGGTAAATCGTTAATCAACTGATAAAATACAAAGTATACCCTTGTGCACCTGTAAGAGATTTACTAATGTTATTGATGTCGGTCATTGTGTGCACCAAAGATAATATTTATAATCCAAACTACTACTATAGCTAGTGGCAGTCAGGGTCGAACCACAGGAAGGCGATGCAATCAATAGTTGTCTGATTTTAGTCTTTAAAGTAACAAGTAAGGGGGTTTTGATTTGAGTTGGTCTATACTAATGGCAATAAAATGAAATGTAAACTAAATAAACGAATGAAATCAAGAATAAAAAGGGTGCTAAGATGGTCGGTTCACTATAGTTTCGGCGGCAGTATACTAGGTAGGTCTAAAGCAAACACGTGAGACGATAAAATAAGAAGTCCTCACGGTCCATTCTTACAGGTAGCATCTTTCGATCTCGCTACAGGTCCCTAATATCACTAATACTAACTTTCGTCCTGAAAAGTGACTAAAAAGGCTAAATTAACTCATTTCTCGATCTTATTAATTTAGTCGTCTTAATTAGGTAGGCTATCTCCCTTCCCTATCTTTCGATCTTTATTGGGTCGGTTAATTGCTAGGCATTCAACAAGTCGCGTGCACTCGATTCGTCAAACATGGAAATTAAATTAATTAAAACAAAGGTAAAACTCACGAGGCCAGTCGATCGACCAGGGAACCCAGTCGATCGACCATAGCGCGATTCCAGGTCTACTATTCTAATGCCGCCTACTTCTACAGATTCCCTACATCCTAGCACAGGGTATTTAGCTACTCATGACTATAACGAAAACAACATTAAGATTAAGGAATAAAACTACTAAATTCATGATTGAAATAACTAAACAAACAAATAACATAAAACGATAATTTTGGCTTCGGGAAACTAATCTAGCAATTCTACACTATGAACGAAAATAAAGCAGCGAATACTCAATAATAGAACAGAGAAATACCGATTGGAAGTAGGAATGAAGACCAAAACCGAATGCAAAGAATACTTTATTGACGGAAAACAACTAAACTAATGTATATGTAGAACTTGATGATAAAACTGAATTAAAGCTTGGTGATTATTCTGAAAACCTAGGTTACGTTATATAGAATATCGCGTAACACTAATTCCTAAACCTAATATACAATGGGCTTTGGAAATCTCGTTCTATTAATTCACGTCAGAATTAACGGTTTGGTCGATCAACCATATCAGCCGGTCGATCGACTGAACTATGCTGAACAGTAGCTCCTGTAAGTCGTGCGTTGGTCGATCGACCATGAAGACCAGTCGATCGACTGCTATAACTGGTAGTCCGCTTCTAAATTCTTCGTAAAGTTGTCTTTCAGGCCTCGAAATACGCACCAACTCGTTCCTTGAGTAAGTACTTCACGTCAAATGCAATGCAAGGTACTCGGGGACGGATTCGGCTCGATTTCCGCTCGATTCTTCACATTTCTGCAATAATGTACAAAAATACGAAAGTAGACGAAAATAGGGAGAATAGTAGCATAAACTACATAAATGAGCTCTGAAATGCGTGTAAAATGAGGTGTTAAACATTATATAAATGACACGCATCAAACTTCCCCAAACCAAACCCTTGCTTGTCCCCAAGCAAGAACTAGACTCGATCCTAAAACCTAATGGAACGAGTTCAAACTCAGAGCGAAATGCAAACTGTAAAGCCTAAACCAATTTTAATGAAACAACTAACAATCAATTAGTAGTACGAATCATGCAAACGAGTTATGAAGTCATTAAAAACCTGCTGAACGGTCAACTGTAGAGACTTATCAATTCAGACTCTCACGGGTCGCTCATATCACACATAAGCACAGGTGAATAATGTAAAGATAGAAAGAATTCATTTTGTAGTGACACTCACCTAACTACAACCTATAAAAACATGCCCGCAATCTAATAGAAAATGATCTCTACAACCGTGCATATGCATTCCAACCAAACAAATGACCATGACACATGCCGAGGTAAATATGGATATGTGAGGTATGGGTAAGAAGAGGCTAAGATAAATTTGGATAAAAATAGAGTTAAAAGCCAAGCTAGTAACTAAGGGAACCAAATTATAACAACATCCAACTTCTTGCTCAAAAATTCAATCGAACGGTGCTAATAGCAAGCACAAATCTCACAATCTCCGATATAATCTACTCCCCAAAAGATATGAATGCAACATGGGAGCAAAAATCGCCATTTAATAAAGACTTTGAATTATGCGAATCTTCTTTTCTCGGGCTTCAGTCGATCGACCAATGAGTCCAGTCGATCGACCGTCCTCTACAGTACACATGCGTTCCTCTTTCTTTTTTTTTCTTTTTCAATTCTATTTTATTTTGTTCTTTCCTTCCTTCCTTTTTCATCTTCCCAACATCATCTCAAAAGAGCATTTGCAACCAAAAATGAAGGAACAATCCCAAGAACATAAACTACTAGCTTGACAAGGGCAGGCTAAATGTAGGATGTAGTTAACGGGACAAAAAGGCTATTTTTGGCTTTGTGAAGCTTATGGGCAAAATGAATAAAGGGATGACCTCTTCCACATGTGTCAACAAACCACGAACCGAATGCATACAGGCGTTAAGCAGATTAAGTTCATATTTATGCAAATTTATGTAACATGTCTTACAAGGAGTAACTACTCTCAATCCTAGATAAACCGGTCACAGATGACACCAGTTATAGGCTCTAAATCTCAGAATATGATGTAGTTTGCCAAAAATCTAAGTCAAGTCTCAAGTTCAGCAAGATATTAACGAAAACTTGTAGATATGCATATACGATTCTACTAAAAACATGTCAATTAGCAAGGCTTAGGCATAAACAGCTGAAAAATGCAATGTCATCATTGAAATACTACCGTTCCGACTCGACCTACATGCTAAAATAAACGTGCATTTTTTTGAAGTTTTGGAAAAAATTTCAATTTTTTTTTTTTGAATTTTCTGTATATATAAGAGAAAATAAACAACAATGCAAGATAAAATGTAAACGTGAATGCAAGCAAATAAAATGCAACGCAAAACCCTTCCCCAAACCAAATCGCACAATGTCCTCATTGTGCAAAATCACATAATGAAATAAAAGAAAACGGGAATTTGCGTTAAATTTAACTAAACAAAACATGAAGTAAGAACTCGGAAACTCACAAGACTTTAAGCACAGCAAAAGGAAACCTCCCCAAACCAGCGTGAGCTAGGAGGTTTCAGTAGCCAGCAGTGCTACTATAAAGTACCTGAAAAGAAGCAAAAGTACCACGCATAAATCCGAGAAAACAACTATTGAAACGCAAAATTATGTGTAAAATAAAGAAGCGGAAGGAAACAGAAGTGAGTCGGAGAAGAAAGTGGAGAAAAGACTCCCTCAACTCCGCAAATCGACCAAACTCAGCAGGGGAATGATCGAAAACAGGTACAGTAACGGACATAGTCAAACGACCACATCACCCAGTCGATCGACAAGAGTGAACAGGAACAGAAGCTCCTGGAAGCCGCAGCTCAGTCGATCGACTATAGGAGTCTGTCGATCGACTGGAAAACCTGTTGTAATTTCTGATTTCTTCGAATTAGCTCAATAAATTGAGCTATCAAGGTCTATAAACCTGCAAATACACACAATAACGCGCCCAAAATTGCGCAAAACCCAAAGTAACAGTCTAAAGCATATAAAATCCTAAGCAAACTTATTAAAATTGCGAAGTCTCGCGCACACGAAAAATGATAAATAGTCTTAAAAGGCAATAAAATGTTTGTAAAGTCTCAATCAACTAATAGTTGATCAAGAACGGCCACGGAATGGCCCACTTGCTCGGCTTCTGGCTACAAGAAGTAGCCTCTACAGTGCTCATCTTCTCAGCTGCACTCTTCTCAACTCCAACATCCGCAGAACTCAACGGATCAACGGCTTCAGCATCTCCCCAATTAATGACCTCATCCGGCTCATCAGAATCCAAATCGGACTCCGTCACTTTGACTGGCTCCTCATCAGGCTCCTCGTAAGTGTCATAGCTAAGACATCCTAGACCGCCTCTTTGAACGATTGGCTCCTTCACAGCTGGAGCAACATGTAGCTCTTCCTTCCCCAAACCATCTCCTGCAACATCCAAAATAGAAGAATCTTCCTCCAATTTGCTCCCAATCTGGGGCGGAGGTGTTATAGCAGAAACAGGCATAGAGACAGGCATGTCAGAAAGCATAAAATAGGATTTCTTTTCAGAAACCGTATTACAAGTGACTGGCCACATGGGGTCTTTCTTCTTAGCTGTGTGGGCAAAGACAATGGAATGCTTACCTCCTTTGAAGGTCAAAGTCCCTGAACCAACATCAATAACTGCACCAGCAGTGTGCAGAAATGGTCTACCCAATATGATAGGAATGTGGGCATCCTCGGGCATATCTAGTAAAACGAAGTCAACAGGGAAAAAGAACTTTCCTATTTGCACAGGAATGTCTTCTAAGACTCCTATAGGATGGACTGCAGATCGATCAACCATCTGTACTGTCATGTTTGTGACTGCAAACCTAGTCAATTTCAACTTCCTAGCAAGACTCAAAGGCATGACACTAATACTGGCTCCTAAGTCACACAAGGCCTTCTCAATAGAAAAGGTGCCAATACTACATGGGACTGAAAAACTACCTGGGTCTTCTAGCTTATGAGGTGCAGTATGGGTCAAATAAGAACATGACTCCTCAGTTAGTGCGACAGAATGCACAGTTTCAAGTGACTTCTTCTTAGACAAAAGTTGCTTCATAAATTTCATGTAAGCAGGCACTTGATTAACTAACTCAAGAAAAGGAACTTGTACGTTTAAGCTACGAATAACATTTTCAAATTTGTTAAACGATACTTGTTCCTTCGTCGGCACTAATCTCTCTGGATAAGGGGCTGAAAGAAGTAACTTAGCCCTCTCCTCTAAGTCTCTCATGCCGGCATCGGTGGATTTAGGCTGAAAATCAACTACCTTCTCTTTGTTGAAGCTTGACCCCTCTTCAGACCGTCTCAAAAATGAACCATTAATCGTCATCGGGTCATATTTCAGAACCGGGACTGACCCATCAGCATTTGGGTCTTGCCTCAATATTTTCGGAGTAGTCGTACCCCAAAACAAATGGTCCCTCAAGTTATTTGGCATTGGAGGACGAAAAGACTCACCATCAGCAGCGTTGTCAGTCGATCGACCATGCATGTCAGTCGATCGACTGACTTCTACAGGAACATAAGCTGTTTCACTTCGCGGACTGGTCGATCAACTGGGTATGTCAGTCGATCGACTGACATACCTGCTAATTGTCTTTTTCTTGCTATCATTCGTCACTGCCTTCTTCTTGCTTGGTTCCGCCACATCTTTTCCAGTAGCTTCCTCGACCATAGCGGGCCCCTCAAGGGTGGACCCACTCCACAAAGTAATAGCATTAAGGGTCTCCTTTTGATCCGTCTGCGACGGTAAATGCCCCGGAGCTCGAGTTGCACTCTTGCTAGCCAATTTAGCAATTTGGCTCTCTAACATCTTCATCCCGGCCTCTCTAGCTTGAGACTCTTTCAGCAACAAATTTTTCAACTCGGCAAATTCGGAACCTTGGGACTGCTGCTGCTACTGTGGAACATACGGAGGCTTTTGATATCGCTGCTGCTGCTTATGAGGGGGCACATAATTCTGCTGCTGCTGCTGCTGTGGAGGTGGAGTCGGATTTAGGACATTTTGGCTACTCCACCTCAAGTTCGGATGGACATTCGGCTCAAAATTGGTGTTTGTCTGCCTATAATGTTGAAAGGCAGCACAAGACTCATAGGGAATGCTGCAGTTGTCTGAAACATATCCTTCTCCTCCACATCTTTTGCAGACGAAAGGACCGTCTGAAACAGCATTCACATGATAGATCCCTCCTTTTGAAGCTCCTCCCAACTAGTACTTATCAAATCTCACCGTGAGAGCCTCTAATGCAGCTACAAAAGGGGACTCAGCACTTCTCCTTTGATTTCCTCTAGAATTTCCATACTCGGCTTTATGGGTGGCCAAATCATCAATAATTTTCCACCCCTTGGTCTCTCTAACATTCTCCTGGAATCTACCATTTGCTGCCGCATCCAGGATAGCCCTCTGATCGTCATAAAGCCCATTATAAAATTGATTGCATAGGCTCCACTTCTCAAACCCATGGTGCGGAATAGTTCGCACCAGCTTCTTGAAACGGACCCATGCCTCATGAAAATTCTCATCCGTACCCTGTTTAAAGCTCGTGATCTGAGCTCTAATGACATTTGTCTTCGAGGCAGAGAAATATTTCTTGTAAAATGCCAGGGCCAGCGACTTCCAATCAGTGATACCGTTAGCAGCTCGATCCAGGTCCCTGTACCACTCCCTTGCAGCATCACGAAGAGAGAATATGAACATGGTCTCCTTCACCTGGTCCTGGGTCACACCGGTTGGTGGGGGTATGGAACAGCAATAATAAATGAAAGTCTCCATATGTTTGGTTGCATCTTCATTTGCAGCTCCCCCCAAATTGGTTTCTCTCAACCAAGTTGATATAGGACAGTTTCGGCTCGAATTTTCTGTCCGTCCCTGGTAATGTGAATCCCTTATAGAGATTCTCACTTGTCGCTCGATTGATCAAGCTATACTTGCTTCTTCAGCCATGTCTGGAGATGTGACGGTCTCAGCTGAAGAAGTAGAAATAGGTGACGAAGGTGGATCCTCCTCAAAAAGCTCATTCTCGTAGTAACTAGATAGAGTACTCGGCTCTTCCTCTGTCGAAAATACTCTAGATGATCGTCTCAATCTCACGCAAAGTCTTCTCAATCTCAGGATTGAACGGTAGTAATTCACCACCATGTGACATGCGCATAAGAAGAAACTACAAGTAGAATATGAGAATAGTTTAAGGAACAGATATCCCTTAAATTAGAAGAAAGACTAAAATAGAAACAACTAAAAATTTTAAACAATTGCCTCCCCGGCAACGGCGCCAAAATTTGATGCCGGTCATTGTGTGCACCAAAGATAATATTTATAATCCAAACTACTACTATAGCTAGTGGCAGTAAGGGTCGAACCACAGGAAGGCGATGCAATCAATAGTTGTCTGATTTTAGTCTTTAAAGTAACAAGTGTGGGGGTTTTGATTTGAGTTGGTCTATACTAATGGCAATAAAATGAAATGTAAACTAAATAAACGAATGAAATCAAGAATAAAAAGGGTGCTAAGATGGTCGGTTCACTATAGTTTCGGCGGCAGTATACTAGGTAGGTCTAAACCAAACACATGAGACGGGAAAATAAGAAGTCCTCACGGTCCATTCTTACAGGTAGCATCTTTCGATCTCGCTACAGGTCCCTAATATCACTAATACTAACTTTCGTCCTGAAAAGTGACTAAAAAGGCTAAATTAACTCATCTCTCGATCTTATTAATTTAGTCGTCTTAATTAGGTAGGCTATCTCCCTTCCCTATCTTTCGATCTTTATTGGGTCTGTCAATTCCTAGGCATTCAACTAGTCGCGTGCACTCGATTCGTCAAACATGGAAATTAAATTAATTAAAACGAAGGTAAAACTCACGAGGCCAGTCGATCGACCAGGGAACCCAGTCGATCGACCATGGCGCGATTCCAGGTCTACTATTCTAATGCCGCCTACTTCTACAGATTCCCTACATCCTAGCACAGGGTATTTAGCTACTCATGACTATAACGAAAACAACATTAAGATTAAGGAATAAAACTACTGAATTCATGATTGAAATAACTAAACAAACAAATAACATAAAACGATAATTTTTGCTTCGGGAAACTAATCTAGCAATTCTACACTATGAACGAAAATAAAGCAGCGAATACTCAATAATAGAACAGAGAAATACCGATTGGAAGTAGGAATGAAGACCAAAACCGAATGCAAAGAATACTTTATTGACAGAAAACAACTAAACTAATGTATGTGTAGAACTTGATGATAAAACTGAATTAAAGCTTGATGATTATTCTGAAAACCTAGGTTACGTTATATAGAATATCGCGTAACACTAATTCCTAAACCTAATATACAATGGGCTTTGGAAATCTCGGTCTATTAATTCACGTCAGAATTAACGGTTCATGTGACCATAATTAGCGCATATTTAGCCCCCGAATTAGCCTTGTTCCCATGCTTTTTAGTGCATATTTTGGTCATTTATTGTCTTTAGTTCTTTTTTTTTGCATATTCTTTGAGATTTTGATCCCTTGGTAGGAAAGGAGTGCAAATCTTGCATTTTCATGGCAAAATGAGACTAAATTGATTGAATTCAATGACCAAGCATCAAGGAGAGACAAGATTAGAAAGCCTTTATACATATTATAGTAGATGAGCAATGTTGAGGAAGGATCCTTGCATCCCCAAAGAAATCCCCAAGGATTTTATGAAGAAAAGGGAAGAAAAGAAGAAGGAACAAAGCTGAGCAGCAATCCGTGCGGATTGCCTTGAATCCGCCCGTCCCCAGTACGAGAATCCGTGCGTCTTCCTTCAAAGACGCCCGGGTAAGCAGCCACCAGAATCCGGCCGTCTTCTCCCAAAGACGCCCGTCTTCCCCTGCTACAATCCGCCCGTCCCGACACCAATACGCCTGATTCGATTCAAAGACAAATTGTCTCTTCAAGCATCCGTGAAAGAAGCCCTTCCTTCGAAAAATATCGGCTTCTCCCTGCTCAATCTAAAAAGTGTAATTACTAGTTTAGCCCTTAGTTAACCCTAATGCATCCACCTAATTTCCACTATAAATACCCCATTAGTCTAATTAGAAGAGGATGTTCTTCTTATCAATTATTAGAGTAGTTAATATCAATCAAATCTCTCTTTAGTATTGTAATCAACAATTAATCAAGGTTTAATACAAGTTTATTTCCTTAATCTCTCTTTTGTTCATCCTTTATTTTGGGTAATTGAAGATTATTTGGGTTATTATTGGGAGATTGACAACCTCTCAATCAAGCATCAAGTACTTCTTTTATTCTTTGCTTTATTATTGGAATCATTAGTAGGTATAATTCTCTTAATCCCTTTTTAATTATTGTTAATTACTTTCATTTGTTCATCATGTTTCATTTTGTTGGTATGACTGACAACCTTGCTAGCATGATCAACATGATAATGAGTGAGTAGTGACCTAGCTAGGGTTAATGGGTAATTAGGGGAAACCAACATGGGGAATGATTCATGCTTAAATTAATATGCTTTCATGGTTTATTTGCTTGCTTGTTTTGATCTCAACTCATGCACATGTTATGTTTGATGAAATGTGAGCCTATGAATCCTTGCATTTTTTACCCATCACCTATCTTTTCAATGAGACTTGTAAGACATAAACCAACTCGAGTCTCATTAGACCATGCATGTTGTTGAGTAGGAAAGACTAAGTCGACTTGTAGGTGTTGTACAATCTAATCGATTTGGCTCTGGGACCCAAACTTTCCTAGGATTGTAAGATATAACCCAACTCAATCCATCACAACAATAATTGCTTGCTTATAATTTGAGAACATGTTTGTATGATCAATTCCCATGATTCCCCTATAACCCCATGATACCCTAGTGCTTTTTATCAATTGTTTACACCCCTTTTAATTCATCTTGCTTATTTACTTTCATTGCTATTTAGTTAGTGACCTTCTACATCAACCCAAATTGTGACACCCCTAAGACACCACTAGTTTAAATAGAAATCTCATCTCAATTCCCGTCCCTTGGGATCCGACCTTTACTTGCCTCTTTACTAATTGTAGAGTTGTTTGTGAAGTTATAAATTGTGTTTTGATTCGGACGTGACCCAACGACAACATCTATTCAATTGTGAACACGAAACGGACCGATCAAAAATGGCGCCGTTGCCGGGGACGGTGTTATCTTGATTTAGATTTTCTTATATTGTTATTAGTTGTGTCTTTCTTTGCCTTGGGGAAGTAAAACTCCTCAAGGTTTGTTCTAATTGTTTTTGAGTTGTTTGATATTTTGCATGTCTAGAAGGTCACAAGGTGATTTGTTACCTTTTGATCGTGAAATTGAAAGAACTTTAACAAACAATAGAAGATTTGCTAGGAGGAATTTTGAGAGGTATTAGTGAGGTTGTGGATATTCAACCAACTATTGAGTTCATCAACCCTTTTGCAAGAGAAGGTGAGGGGAACCCAACACAAAATACCACACAAAATCAACCCACAATGCCTAAGTTTTCATCACATTTCGTACCCACCGAGGAGAACCTACCCAATGGTACTCCCACACCACAACATTTCACCGGAAATTTTATTGCCAAATCCGCCTTTATCCAATTAGTCGAAAGGAGCCAATTTGGGGGGATGCCTAGTGAAGACCCTCATTCTCATATGGAAACCTTTTGTGACTATTTTGATGTAATTTCTCAAACCGGTGTAACTCAAGACCAAATTCAATGGGTCTTATTTCCTTTTTCTCTAATTGGCACCGCGAAACAATGGTTGAAGGGCCTTGATAAGGCCACTCTCGGAATTGATTCTTGGAAGAAGTTGGCTCTAGCTTTCTACAAAAAGTTCTACCCACCGGAAAAGACTAACATGCTAAGAGCTCAAATTACGGGTTTTAAGCAAAGGGATGAAGAATCTTTGTATAAAGCTTGGGAGCGGTTCAAGGGAATTTGTCGCTCATGTCCTCACCATGGACTTAGCGAGTGGTTCTTGGTACAACAATTTTGGAACGGTCTATATGAAGATTCAAGGAACATTCTCAACATGGGATCAAATGGAATGTTCACCGAAGTTGATGACAATCAAACATGGAACAAAATTGAGGAAATGGCGGTCCATAACTCACAATATAGTAGACCTCGCAAGGCTACTAGAGGAGGAAGGCATGAAGTGGACTCTGTTACTCAATTGGGTGCTCAACTTAGTGCTCACATTGACACAATCGATTTGAAGTTTGAACAAGCTCTGGCTAGACTTGAAGAAGCCTCAAAATCATCAAAGCATCATGTTAATGCCATGACGGCATCCTCATCAATCCCAAGTGGGATATGTGAGAATTGTGGAACTTTGGGACATGACCAAAGTGAATGTAGGGGAACAAATGAACAAGTGAATGCTTTCCAAGCATACAAGAGTGTTACCCCTTATTCCAACTATTACAATGAAAACACCAAATTCCATCCAAATCTCTCATACAAAAGCCAAAATGTTCAAAACCCTCAAATAACATACACTCCACCTCCCATGAGAAACCAAAATCAAAGACCCTTTTACAACCAAAACCAAGGTTACCAAAATCAAAATCCATACAATCACCAAAATGACCAAGGTTTTGATGTTCAAAAAGCGGTCCTGCAAATGCAAAAGAATCAACAAGAATTTTTCACTCAAATGCAAAAAGATAGTCAAGCAAAGGAAACCACCATCAACAACATTCTAGCTCACACCAAAATGTTGGAAACCCAATTGACTCAACTAGCATCTTCAAGCTCACAAAGACAAAAGGGGCAATTACCACCTCAAAGTAATCCCCCAAGACATGAAACGGTTAGTGCCATTCACTTGAGAAGTGGTACAAGGTATGAAGCACCGAAGAAGCAAGTTGAGGATGAAGTTGTGGAAGCTAGTGATAAGGATGAAATTGTGCAAAACTCCAAAGATGGAGAATCATCAAAAGAAGAAATTTCAAAGAAAAATGAAGACAAGGTCAAGGAGAAGGAGCCCATTGTGATTAGACTTCCTTTTCCAAGTCGTCAAGCCAAGCCCAAATTTGATAACCAACTTGGAAAGTTTATGGAAATTGTGAAGAATTTGGAAGTCTCAATTCCTTTCACGGAATTAATCAATCACGTCTTGACCCTATGCGAAATACATGAAAGACATCCTCACAAAGAAGAAGTCGATCCTAAGCTTGATACTATCGCCTTCACTAAGGTGAGTAGTGCAATACTTCAAGGGAGTTCACCTCCAAAACTAAAGGATCCGGGAAGCTTCTCAATACCGTGTACCATTGGCGACACCACGATCAACAAAGCCTTATGTGATCTAGGGGCTAGTGTGAGTGTTATGCCATACTCGGTGAGTAAAAGGTTGGGGATGGGAGAGCTTAAATGCCCCAATATCACACTCCAAATGGCCGATAGATCGACGAAGACACCATTAGGGATATGGGAAGATGTCCCCGTACGAATTGGGAAGTTTTTCATCCCGGTGCACTTTGTCATTGTTGATATGGAGGAAGATTCCAACATTCCAATCATTCTAGGAAGACCCTTCTTACACACCGCAGGTGCGGTGATTGATGTGAAACATGGTGAGCTCACTCTAGAAGTGGGATATGAGAGTATAACTTTTAATCTTCACAAGACTATGAGAGCTCCCCGTTTACATGAACCGTGTTTTATGATCGATCATTATAGTCGGAAGGATGAAAGGAAGAAGGCAGAACTCCAATGGAAGAAGAAAATTGAAGATGCTCCATTCAAAGAGCAAGTGAATTGTGACAAAGAGAGCTTGCAAAGCACATCAAAGTCAAGCAATGAAGAAGATGGCCTTATTGGCCAAGAAAAGGAAATGGGAAAGTTGTCTCCATCAAATCAAGAGATTTTCAATGATCAACTTAATGAAGTTTGTGGTCTTTGGGACGACGAATTTGAAGGGATTTTTAATCCCTACATTGGTAATGCCATCGATCAAGACCGACAACAAGGGCCAAGGTCTATTGAAGACCTCTATAATGATAATGAACAAGCTTTTGATTACTTTTTCAAGGTGTTTAGCAACATCAACAACACCTTGAACATGCCCCCTTGACATCTCATCAAGAATGAGAGTTTGGTGGAGTCCTCCCTAAACCACCATTTGTAAATATTTCTAACTCCCTAACTCGCATTTCAATTCTTATATTTCATTTTTGTTATTTTTGGATCTTTATACTTTGATCAAGATAATTATCATTTTTGAGAGAAGTGAGGGAGGGACTAATAGTTTCAATTAATGTGTAGTGCTTTAGCTTAGTGTGGGGATGGCAATTGCCTAGGCTATCCATGCCTTAGTAGTGCCCCCACAACGAAGAACACAAGATATGAAGAAGAATGGAAAAATGACAAGGGATATGCAAAGTACACGGATGGAACTGAATCTGGGTACAAAGGGGTCGAATCCGAGCGGGTTCAGGAGAATCCGCCCGTCTTCAGGCAATCCGGGCATATTGGGTAGAAGACGCACGTCCAACATATGCTGAATTTTTGAAATTTCTGACTGTCAACGAATCCGGGCGTCCTGCATTCAAATCCGCCCGTCTTCAAAAATCTGCCCGTCCTGAAAGGAAGACGCCCGTCTTCTAAGCTGAGGAAAACAAGAAAAATCCCTGTAAAGGAATCCGCCCGTCTTCTGTAGAAGACGCCCGTCCCGTGTTTGCAAATCCGAGCGTCTTCACTGAAAGACGCCCGTCTTTAGGCGAGTTTTTCCCAACCTAGAAATAGCCAAATCTGGGCGTCCCGAGCAGAAACCGCCCGTCCTGCCCTTGCATTTCAAATTTTTCGGGTTTTATAAACCCCCTCCCACATTCATTTCTTCATTCCTTCATTCATAACACTACTCATAACCCTCAAAACCCTCATCCTCTCCATTACAAAAACAAGATTCCTCAACAACATTCACCAAAATCAAATGAAAACATCCTTTTAACAACAAATCAATCACTCCTCTTTCAACAAAAATCAAAACCAAGCACAAAATCTTCAACCTTTGAGTCGATTTTTTGAATTCATAAAGGCAAAGCCTTTCATCTTTAAATCGATTTGGGTGCACTAGAAATTGAAGATTTTTCACTCTTTTCTTGGTTTATTCATCAATGGCAAGGACTAAGGGAGCAACAAAAGCAACAAAGGCAAAGGCACTCTCATCAAGACAAAAGAGTCTTCAATCAAAGAAAGAATTGGCTATGGTGGTAGCTAGCCCAAACTTGGAAATGCAACAACAACAACCTCCCATGGAAGCAACAACAACTTCTACTCCGGAAATTGCTCAACTTTAGAACTATCCGGAGGTAATTTTCATTTCCAAATCCCATAGGGACACTTTTACCAAGTTTGCTAGGAAATCATTTTTATCCACCAAGTTTATTTGTGAAGATACCTTAGATAAGTTGGGTGTCCTTGAGTAAACTAGAGCCTTCTTTAAAGCCATGGGGTTGGAGAAATTGTTTGAATCAAAAGAATTGACATACCTCTCCCTTACCTTAGAATTTTTGAGTTCTTTGAAAGTTAACAAGGTTGAGACCATGGAGACCATCGAGTTTCGTCTAGCTAATGTTAGTAGGCGCATCTCCTTTGAGGAAATGGGTAAAGCTTTGGGTCTTAGTGATTCACGGAGTTATTTTAAGAATGTTGGCAAGTATGACCCCGACCCTCTTTGGGAGGCGATTTCCGGAAGGAAATTTGAAGACTTTCATGCTAGTCGCGCTCTATTAGTCCACCATCCGGGCATTAGAATGTGGCACAAGGTCATTGGGAACACCATCATTGCAAGAAAAGACACCAACCATTTCACCAAACTCGATTTTGTTCTTCTTGAGTCGGCTTTGAACGTTGGAAGGGAATTCACCAAGCCTTTTAACTCTCTAAGGCTCTTGGTGGATAGATGGTTAAATATTGATTGTGGGAAGAAAGGCACCGCTGTTATTGTGAATGGAGGCCTAGTCACTATCCTAGCAAAATACTTTGATCCAAACTTCAACAAAGATAGCAAGTATGAGGCGAAAGAGGGTGGTCATCTCATTGATATTAATACTATGATATACAAGTACAAGTGGGTTACCCATAACCCTCTTGACACCAAGTATGGATGGCTCACTAGTGAGGCTAGATCTTTCACTTTGCCTTCAAAGATTTGTCGATTGAGTGTCCACCGGACCAACTATCTACTTCCCCTTTCAAAAGAGGCCGAGTACATTATCCGACAACAAAAGGGTGAAATCGAAACGCCCTCCTCTTTCATTGTCACACCAACCTATCCTTTCGAGTACCAAGAGTTCAAGCCCGAAGGCGTTGAAGCAAGAAATGATTATTTGACTCTTCTCATGCAAGAGATGCACAAGCAAGCTTTCGAGGATTGGAAAAATGCTTACTTAGCCCAATATCCACCCCTCCTTCATTTAGCTAGGCAAGGACTACTTGACCCTTCATGTCCTTTGCCTAGTTGGGCGGATAGGGAAGTCTTCTTTCCGAGTGCATCTAGGGTTGTTCCGGGTGATAATGAGGTTGTCGGTAATGAAGAGGTTGATGATAACATTGATGAAGAAGCTAGTGAAGAAGGAGAAGAGGATGATGAGCAAGGTGAACAAGAAAGTGAAGAAGAAAGTGGTGATGAGACCACTTCTAGTAAGGAAGGTGATGATAATGATGATATGATGGAAGATTAGCAAGCTTTAGAGGCTCTTACCCTCTTGAGGTTTGTCTATTTCTCTCTTTGTTCTACTTATTTATCTTGATCATTGTTGGAGTAGTCCTAGCACCATTGAGGACTAACACCTCGGCCCCATTGAGGTGTTCTCATTTTATTATTCCCACCTTTCAAAATCCAAAATGACAAAATTAGTTTCATGCATTGCATAGTGTGTGCATGAACTACACCCATCCTTGGACATTAGCAATAATTTCTAGATCGGTTTGGGGAAGTTAATGCATACACAACGGGAGGTAATCTAAATTATCCTCTCCGTCATAAACAAAAACCATGCATCATGTAGTGTAGATTAGTGTAGCTTGCATTTAGTGTAGAAATCATGCATCATGTTTGCATAATTTCCCATCATTTTGGCCATTGAGGACAATGCCCATATTAGTGTGAGGATGGGGAATTCTAACTTAACTTTTATTCAAAAATTCAAAAAAAAATTGAAAAATTTCGAAAAACCATAAAAATTTGAAAATTGAAAAACCCAAAAACAAGTTTATTTTCTTTTGTAGTGTAGTTATGTATATATTGTATATTGTTTGTTCTATCCTTGTTCACATTGATTGACTACGCCACATCCGAGAAATGAGGATCATGAAGACCGCATGGTATGATCTTTCCAATCTCCTTTTTCCTCTTTATGTTAATGACTATGTGGCTTTATTTTGATTGATGCGGTATAACAATGTGAACTTAGGACTTGCATTTAGTTTATATGTCATACTAGTTGATAGAATCACTTGCAATAGGATGTATATAATAGTTGCATCATGGCATATAGTTGCATTTAGATGAAATATTTTGAAAAATGCCCAATTGAGAACTTTGACAAGAGCAACTAAGCCATTACAAATACTTTTTCAACTTAAGACTTTGCCTACTAGAATGGTTGTAAAACACCCTAGATTATGTCATACTAGTGTCTTTTGACCCATGACCCAAAGCCTAGTCAAGGGTTTGCATGTGAGTCACCTATCCAACCCCGTGATGCGATGTGGACTTGGTTAACTTGCCTAGGTGACCTTGATTGACCTTGTGGTAAGGCAACCCAAAAATACTTTCTATCAATAAGTTTGAAGTGCTCATTTCGAAAATTTTGTCATGTGGAAGTAATTTATTGCTAAGGAAACCTCAAATGTTATGAAATGTTGAAATGTTGAGAAATTTAGTTGTTTTGATGGAGGCGTACCACTTCGATGTGCTTTGGAGAGGGATCCATTGAATTGGGCCCCCACACGGTTGTGAATTCAACCGCCTAGAGACAGAGTGACTATCACCCCGGAAAGCTATTGTCTAGAGGTTAACCGGTTGCCTAATAAGCGATTGGCGAAAGCAAAGGACACTAGCCCGGAAGGGACAAACCCCATCTTAAATTTTTGAAATGTGAAAGTTAAATGAGGACAATTTTGAATACTAGTCATATCCACCTTTGTTTATAACGATTTGAGCATTTCATTCCCAAAAAGCCTTTTTGTCAAGCCACTTTGTCGAGCTTGGGACGATCCATGACCTTTACTTTTGTAGAGAATTTGAGACTTGTCATGTCATATGCTACTAGCATCATAGGGATCATCATTCCACTACCATCCGATCGCTCTTGACGAAAGCATTTGGAAATTGAAGACGAAAGTAGTCTAGTTTAACACCATTTGGAGGTGATTTAGTGCCATCCTCTTAGCCTTAGTAATTTGTTGAACTAGTATTTGTGAAGGATTATATGCTCTTAAATTTGTTCTCTCTTAGTTGCCTCCGCCACTTGATGAGGAAGTGGCTATTCCTTTTGTTGATGCATCCACTATTTGATTTTGTGTGCTTAATGTTTGGATGTGTCGCCATTCTGGCAAGACTCACCTTGCCTTACAAGAAGGCATCCTACCTCATGGTTGTCTTGTTGTGAGTTGAAAGGGCAGAGTGAGACCCGCTAATTGTCTCATATCGGCTATGTTATTAGGTTAGTTTAAATAATGGTCCTAGTCTTTGTCACCTCTTTACTCGGGACGAGCAAAGGTTCGGTTTGGGGATATTTGATGTGACCATAATTAGCGCATATTTAGCCCCCGAATTAGCCTTGTTCCCATGCTTTTTAGTGCATATTTGGGTCATTTATTGTCTTTAGTTCTTTGTTTTGCATATTCTTTGAGATTTTGATCCCTTGGTAGGAAAGGAGTGCAAATCTTGCATTTTCATGGCAAAACGAGACTAAATTGATTGAATTTAATGACCAAGCATCAAGGAGAGACAAGATTAGAAGGCTTTTGTACATATTATAGTAGATGAGCAATGTTGAGGAAGGATCCTTGCATCCCCAAGGAAATCCCCAAGGATTTTATGAAGAAAAGGGAAGAAAAGAAGAAGAAACAAAGCTGAGCAGCAATCCGTGCGGATTGCCTTGAATCCGCCCGTCCCCAGCACGAGAATCCGTGCGTCTTCCTTCAAAGACGCCCGGGTAAGCAGCCACCAGAATTCGGCCGTCTTGTCCCAAAGACGCCCGTCTTCCCCTGCTACAATCCGCCCGTCCCGACACCAATACGCCCGTATTCCAGTCCAGCACAAATTCGTCTCTTCAAGCATCCGTGAAAGAAGCCCTTCCTTCGAAAAATACCGGCTTCTCCCTGCTCAATCTAAAAAGTGATATTACTAGTTTAGCCCTTAGTTAACCCTAATGCATCCACCTAATTTCCACTATAACTACCCCATTAGTCTAATTAGAAGAGGATGTTCTTCTTATCAATTATTAGAGTAGTTAATATCAATCAAATCTCTCTTTAGTATTGTAATCAACAATTAATCAAGTTTTAATACAAGTTTTATTTCCTTAATCTCTCTTTTGTTCATCCTTTATTTTGGGTAATTGAAGATTATTTGGGTTATTATTAGGAGATTGACAACCTCTTAATCAAGCATCAAGTACTTCTTTTATTCTTTGCTTTATTATTGGAATCATTAGTAGGTATAATTCTCTTAATCCCTTTTTAATTATTATTAATTACTTTCATTTGTTCATCATGTTTCATTTTGTTGGTATGATTGACAACCTTTCTAGCATGATCAACATGATAATGAGTGAGTAGTGACCTAGCTAGGGTTAATGGGTAATTAGGGGAAATCAACATGGGGAATGATTCATGCTTAAATTAATATGCTTTCATGGTTTATTTGCTTGCTTGTTTTGATCTCAACTCATGCACATGTTCTGTTTGATGAAATGTGAGCCTATGAATCCTTGCATTTTTTACCCATCACCTATCTTTTCAATGAGACTTGTAAGACATAAACCAACTCGAGTCCAATTAGACCATGCATGTTGTTGAGTAGGAAAGACTAAGTCGACTTGTAGGTGTTGTACAATCTAATCGATTCGGCTCCGGGACCCAAACTTTCCTAGGATTGTAAGATATAACCCAACTCAATCCATCACAACAATAATTGCTTGCTTATAATTTGAGAACATGTTTGTATGATCAATTCCCATGATTCCCCTATAACCCCTTGATACCCTAGTGCTTTTTATCAATTGTTTACACCCCATTTAATTCATCTTGCTTATTTACTTTCATTGCTATTTAGTTAGTGACCTTCTACATCAACCCAAATTGTGACACCCCTAACACACCACTAGTTTCAATAGAAATCTCATCTCAATTCCCGTCCCTTGGGATCCGACCTTTACTTGCCTCTTTACTAATTGTAGAGTTGTTTGTGAAGTTATAAATTGTGTTTTGATTCGGACGTGACCCAACGACAACATCTATTCAATTGTGAACACGAAACGGACCGATCAACGGTTTGGTCGATCGACCATATCAGCCGGTCGATCGACTGAACTATGCTGAACAGTAGCTCCTGTAAGTCGTGCGTTGGTCGATCGACCATGAAGACCAGTCGATCGACTGCTATAACTGGTAGTCCGCTTCTAAATTCTTCGTAAAGTTGTCTTTCAGGCCTCGAAATACGCACCAAGCTCGTTCCTTGAGTAAGTACTTCACGTCAAATGCAATGCAAGGTACTCGGGGACGGATTCGGCTCGATTTCCGCTCGATTCTTCACATTTCTGCAATAATGTACAAAAATACGAAAGTAGACGGAAATAGGGAGAATAGTAGCATAAACTACATAAATGAGCTCTGAAATGCGTGTAAAATGAGGTGTAAAACATCATATAAATGACACGCATCAGTTATCACACTAATTTGTTGAGGACACAAGCTCCAACAATCCTTTCACCCAAAGCCAAAGCGAAAGGCCAAAAATCAAAGGCCCAATCCAATAGCCATTCACCCAAAGCCAAAGCGAAAGGCCAAAATCAAAGGCTCAAGCCAATATCCATTCACCCAAAGCCAAAGCTCAAGGCCAAAGCAAAAACCAAAGCCAAAAGCAATTCACTCAAGGCCAAAGCCAAAGTCAAAGTCAAAGCAAAAACCAAAGTCAAAGCCAAAGCCAAAGGCTACTCGCCCAACGTCAAGGCCAAGACCCAAGCCAAAATCAAAACAAAACAAGATAGAAACCCTTTTCTCAAAAAGGCCAAAATCCAAAAAAAAGCATCCAACACACAAAATCCTGGACAAGGGAGTACAAAATACCAAGTCCCGGACCGACAAGTCCAAAACACCAAACAAGTTAGTCCAAAACACCAAGTCCAGGACCAACAAGTCCAAAGCCCATGACCGACGTTTCTTCCCTCCAAACTCCGGGACCAACAAGTACAAAACACAAAAATACCAAAACCTAATGTCAAAAAGCTAAAACAAGAGCTCAAGACTCATCAACTAAACCCAAAACTGCTTCACCCCTAAGTCCTTCCAGAGACTAGTACTACAGGGAAACCTATCTAGGATCCTGGGGATACCCCTCGAGATCATAACCAACACTGCTTCACCCCTAAGTCCTTTTATAGACTGTTATAGGGAGAACTATCTAGGCTTATGAGGATTCCCCTCAAGCTCAAAATATCACACCTTAACCTTTAAGGTCCAGATATGGGATTCTGATCCCACATTTGTTTACCAACCATTTCGTGCTCAGGCCACATTAAGCCTGTGACCCCATTCCGCACCACATTACAAGCCGTAACCCATCGGACTAAACACCACAATTACAAGCTCCGGATCTTTATCTGTCAAACACTTATTACCAAGCTTCACATTCCATAATGTCGAAGCCATTTTCACCTTGACCCAGATACGGAGTCTTTAAAAAGGACATCGCTCCCCGGAGCAGGACATGCCCATTTCATTCTTAGAGTCCACTTTTAGTGTGCTCACATAACAAGAAACCTTTTCACAAACTATGCCTCTTCGATTCATGATCAAGAGGTATTTCTCTCCAATCAACTTTCGAGTCGCCAAACGGAATTCACCGTCGTGACCCTCAACTCCAGATTTTTATTTGTCAAACAAACCTATCATTACCAAGTTCCACATTCCATAATGTCGAAGCCATTTTTACCCTGGCCCAAGTACGGAGTCCTTGAATGCTTTGCTACCGAGAACGGGACATACCTAGTCTACCCTTACGGTCCACTTTTTAGTGTGCTCACATGATAAGGAACATTTTCACAAACTACGCCTCTTCGATTCATGATCAAGGAGGAATTCTCTCAAATCAATTTTTCGAGTCACCAAACGGCTTTTACCGTCGTGACCCTCACAATTTAAGGTCCTAACAACTCGCTTAGGCAGACATTCAGAATTACGATCTGGTTTGATTTCACTTCACGTAAATACGTAGGCAGTCCTTCAAGGACACAACCATACCGCTCAAAATCACCTGAAGGTCCTAACAACTCGCTTAGGCATACACCCTGAACTACGATCTGGTTTGATTTCACATCACATGAATATGTAGGCAGTCATATTACAAGGGCACAACCACATCCCCACACACATTCAATTTTTAAACCTTTAATTTGCAACCCATTGTACACACACTCAGAACAACGACCTGGTTTGATTTCGCACACACGCGAATACGTAGGCAGTCCTATTACAAGGGCACAACCGCACATCCCTTTCAAAACAATTCCAATTTTCAATCCTGAATAACCAGCTCAGAACTATGAACTGGTTTATATCGCAAACACGCGAATACGTAGGCAGTCCTCCAACAAGGACACAAGCGCGCACCCATATCAATCTCAACCATCAACATCAATCCTCAAAACCAGCCCACCCAGCTGCAGAAAATTAATCTCATACCTCTTTACTGGGGGATTCTTTCTTAGGACGTCGCCCATTCCTTGTTTTATCGAATTCCCACCTTCTCACTCTAGGGGCTTCTCTTTCAAGACGCCACCCATCCTTTACCCTCAAACATCTTTCGAGTCTCAACTACAGTCCAAAAAAAACTCCCATAGCCTAATGCTCGGTTCGGACAATGACAAGGTCTTGGTTCCGCTCTCCGAATCATCATACCTTGAGAAGGGATCTCAAACAAGCAAACGGAGGCAAAGATGTCTGGAGAAGTTAATCAATTCATGTTCCCCAGCCGAGAGAAACTTTTACTCCAGGGATTTGATATGCGTTGTCACCCTTTCTTGGCTAGGAGTTACACTTACATGTGCAAAGTCTGTCAGAGTCACCCTCGTGTCGTGTCGATACTGAGTTGGCATCACGTTCACGACTGCCCATTTGTCAGTCTGTCAGTATGCGTCTGTGTGGGTCAGTGTCCCATTAGCCACGTGTCTCCAATCTATTAAATCACAGATCTACGAGTAACAAGACTCGCCTTTAAGCTTCACAACATTCAAAACTTCTATCTCCCTTCACGTGAGATATTATATGCTAGTTGCTTATATGCTAACTGCTCACATGCTTATGTGCCTACGTGCTTATATGCTTGCGTGCTAGTTGTTTATATGCTAACGCTCACATGCTTATGTACTTACGTGCTTATATGCTTGCATTCAACGTGTTTGTCTATGAGACTGCGGATTTGTGTGGTCACTAGACCATGCAGGTAATCTTGAGAAGACAAACTCACTCCAACTAAGTACTGGGTTCTTCCTAACAAACGGTGACCCATCAAGTCCAAGAGCTTTAACCCAACCGATTACATGGCTTATGCTACCTCCCAGCGAGCAGCAACTCATATCCCCAGCGAGTCCTGAGAAGTTTCTAACTCCCCAGCGAGTGCCGATTTTTAAATGGATGTCACACAATATTATTTTCCACAGTCGATCATTCGATCATAGATGGTTGGCGAGCCTTACAACGCATATGGCTGGCGAGCCTTTGTCCGCAAACAAGATACAACTCAAGGACGTATCGCGAAGATGCCTCGGGTACAACTCCTTTTCACAAGTTGGCGAGCCTTTGTCCGCAAACAAGGTACAACTCAAGGACGTATCTCGAAGATGCCTCGGGTACGACTCCTTATCACAGCTGGCGAGCCTTTGCACACACAAAAGATACGCCTCAAGGACATATCCCGGAGATGCCTCAGGTATGACTCCTTCCTATGGCTGGCGAGCCTCAAAACGCACCGCCTTCAACACCGGCTGGCGAGCCTTTGCGCGCAAACAATTCAACGACGTATCCCCAAGATGCCTCAGGTATGACTCCTTCTTATGGCGTGCGAGCCTTTATACTTAGTCTAATGGACTTTAAACAACCCGAATCGGAAGTCGACAAACTCTAAACTGTTCCCGACGGCAGGTCCTTGACTTGAATCCTCGAGTCGCCTCGACGTCGCCCTTCCCGACGGTAGGTCCTTGGCTCAAACCCTTTTGAGTCGCCTCGATGTCGCAATGGTCTTCAAGTTGTAATCTTCGATTGACCTGGAGGCCATACTTTGACTTTTGCCCTGTCCAAGCCTCAGTCAAAGTGGGGGCTCTGTAGATACCCAGTATCTGCACCTTCCAAAAACTACCCGATGATGATCGGACTGTATCGTGTTTTTGATATGTGTGCGTGGAGTGGCTATACATGAGACGGTTTAATGCACTACTCGAATATGAAAAATGATTTCAAAAATGGTTTTCTAACTTCATTTTGCATTAAAATAACACTATTTAGAGTTAAAACCATATTCGGACCCAAAACCGACACAAAAACCCGCAACACGAGTCAACCTGAGTCAACCCAAGTCAACCCAAACCCCGAATGTCAAAAATAATGCCATGAATGCCTTTATCATGTCATTTTCATTAAAAAAACACTATTTAGAGTTAAACCGTCTTCGGACCCAAAACCGACTCAGAAACCCGCGACTCGAGTCAACCTTAGTCAACCCAAGTCAAACCAAATCTCGAATGTCGAAAATAATGCCATGAATGTTTTTATCATGCCATTTTCATTAAAATGTCCCTAATTAGAGTCAAAACCGACACCGGGCCAAAAATCGACTCCAAATTCAAATCCCGACTCACACGGGTCAAACCCGAGTCAAGCACACAAATTACCTACCCCAAGTAACACCAAAATCATCTTATTAGATGCCCATATTGTTACACGACATCTTATATAAACACCCCATATCAAACCAACCAAACAAGGGATAGAGCAAAGGCCACGTCCAAATTGAAAAGGACAATACACCCATTTGTATCAAAAGTAGCTCGCGCCTAAAGCAGGTGTCTGATTAGCCTCTAAACAAACTCAACCAACCTACCTCCCCACATATCTCTATAAATACCACCTTTCACATACCAAAAAACTCACGCGAGCGTCCGCCCCCTCACCTCTCTCTTAAACTTCTAGACTCGACTTACTACGTCACAAAATCAACACGTATTTACGACCTACCGATCATAAACACAAGCCTTACACATTTTGTTTTGTACCGTCACCGTGCATTCGACCGACCCATTTGACCAACTCAATTCATCAATCAACATGTTTTTCAACAACATATTTTCAAAATATTTTCAAAACAAAATCCTTTTTTAAGGCACTCTTTTAAACTTCTTTGATGGCGAGTAGTCACAACGAGAAACCCGTCTCTAAAGTCGTCTATGTCGTAAACATCAATACACGTAAGTTTGAGGGTGTAAATATCTCATTTATTTCATGTTTTTATTATTTTTATGAGTTTATATGCATGAACAATGCATGACACGATTCAAATATAGGTTAGACGAGCCAAAACAGAGTTTTGGCCCTAGACAGAAGCCCTTTGCTATGCAAAGAGGCTCGCGCCCCTTGTGGGTCTCGGGTCAGACTCAAACGTGTTTGTTCTCACCTTTCCTCTTTATTTCATTTCTTATTTGTAATCGGTTTTTACCATTTCAAATGTTCCAAATCATTTTTATGAGAAACTTTTTAACCATAAATCATAATCATCCTTGGTTCCTTATACCATGACGGTTTATTCCGTAACTCGATGATATTATTGGTTAATTACATTTTAATGGGTATTTTAACACCATTTTATTTTACTTAGCATCTTTCTCATTTATTTACATTTGCAAACATATTAGTCATAATCCAAAATCATCCTTGGTTCTTTATACCATGTCGGTTTAATCCGAGTACGATGATTAACTTGACTAATTACAAATAATTTAACTTAACATAATTAGTTCAAATCAAACATTTTCCTTTTACACATTTTATTATGCTTTTCAAACTTGCAAATCCGACAACGAGTATTACTAACATAATAGTAATTATTCCGAGGTATGTAAACAATACTTGCAAATCATTCATTAGAAAATACGGTTTTTTCATAACCTTTTTAACAACCAGAAGACGCCCCTTGGGTCGACTCATGGCTCGCGCCCCAAGAGGTCGTCTGTTTTCATGTTTCAAAACCTAAACAAGCCCCATTCTCTCGCCAATAGGCTCGCGCCCCAATGGGGCTGCCTGGCACTGTTCTGTCCCGTTTTAGTACTTGTCTAGGACGATCGCGATTATGGTAAATCTAAATACATGACGGATCAGATTGACAAGTTTATGTTTTTACACTTTATCCTTTAAACACACTTTTTCAAATAAATGGATCGTGTTAAGCGCCATAACCCGAATTTGGTAAATGGATGTTTAATTTTCGTTTTCACATGCAAATCAATATAAATCCAACTTTGACACCAATTTCTTGGTACATGCATAAACAACCGACTTAGAAAATCTTCACATGTTAGGTTAAGACATTTAGATGCGCATTCATGCATTTAAACCGTTTTATCAACTTTTGCACTTAAGCAACCACGATAGATAAGTAGAGGCCGCTAACGCGGGTGGGATTGGGTGTCCGATTAAAGGGCTTCCCAATACGTACCCTCACTCCTTACTCAGAACCTTTGGATAGTGGATGGCCTTATCCAGGGCGCACGAGAGTCATTTTAGGCATAGAATGCTAAAGGGGGACGATTCCTTATCTTTAGTACCTATGTCAAACACCGCTTTTTGCCTTGGTTGACCTAGGTATAAAGTGGATACGAATGGGTTCCAAGAATCCCACAAATGCTTGGTGGCGACTCCGAACATCTCTGCATCGTTTCGAGACCTTTGCCGAGACGAAACCGACCGATCTAAAGCGATCCGGTCGAAAACATTTTTACGTCACCGAGTGTGGCTTTCAAAAGACTGATATATGTCCACATATTGGCTTGGCGTGCAGGTGGCCCGTGACTACGGACCGGTATGTGGCTCTTGCCCGCAGACCGGCCTATGACCCATGTCCACAGTGAGCAGTCGGTCTTAGCAGGTTGATATTTGGATCTTAGCTGGGTGCTTGGAGGGACGAGTTTACCACGAGACATGGCATAGACAGTTTCACATAGATGTTAGATGTCATGAGTTGTATCTCTTTGTTTTGGTTAATAGCTTGTAAATAAACATAATTGTTCTTTTATCGACATTTGATTATTACTATTCCTTGGGCAACCGAGATGGTAGCGCCCTTATCTGCTGGAGAAGATCTTGTTAAGGCTCCTTGGTAGATGGGGGTGTTATAAAGTGGTATCAGAGCGACGATTTTGGAACCTATTAGTAATTAGCCTAATGAACGTAGTGAGTCTAATAAAATGAACCTGTGTATGTATGTTGGGAGCCCCGGCAGTTGCTTGATTTTGGGTGAGAAGGCGCCCTCATTTCAAAATCCTGGCCCCAATATGCTTAAGCCAGCCACTTCGAATGGGAATATTGAGTCGGGAATTGTGTGTGTATAGTTGTGTGTGGTATATTGAATGGATATAGTTGTTGTTGAGTTTATGGTAATGTCTGGTGCTTGCAAGTAGTAGTGATAGATCGTGTAAGTGTTGTGAATCGATGTGTGTGTGTGTGTGTGTGTGTGTGTGTGTCTGTGTCTGTGTGTGTGTGTGTGTGTGTGTGTGTGTGTGTGTGTGTGTGTGTGTGTGTGTGTGTGTGTGTGTGTGTGTGTGTGTGTGTGTGTGTGTGTGTGTGTGTGTGTGTGTGTGTGTGTGTGTTTGTGTTTGTGTGTGTGTGTGTGTATGATAGGAGTGGTGGATGTATTGAGAGTTGCATACGAGCATCTTATAATGTGATGGTGATAATGGGTTGTGAATCTACATATGTGCTTTAGTTAGTATTAATTGTCAAGTAACAATGTGCAATTTAATGGATGAATGTTGTTGCACACCCTTGTGGATAGGCATAATTATATGAGTTATCTTGTGGTTGTCGGATTGTTGTGATGTGTTAAAACCTAGAGCAAGTATGAGTAGTAAGTGGTAGCTAAATTGCCGAATGGAATGCTTAATGTAGTGTAATCACATGTTGGGCGATTGACTTTGAATATGCGTAAGTGAAAGTAGAATAATGTGGTGTTATATATGCTTGTGTGAGTTGAAGCAAGTCATAGTTGAGTTACTTTGTAACATGTTGATATAGGATGGAGTAATATGTGCAATGTTTGGATGAGATAGTTGTGTTGTATTTGAGTTAGTACTAATGGATGGTAATTGGATGGAATAATTAGTGACAAGTTCCAAATACACCTTGTACTCGGAACGAGTTGTTGTT
Organism: Silene latifolia; assembly: GCF_048544455.1. Classification (NCBI taxonomy): domain Eukaryota; kingdom Viridiplantae; phylum Streptophyta; class Magnoliopsida; order Caryophyllales; family Caryophyllaceae; genus Silene; species Silene latifolia. Next base: position 397,126,097 of record NC_133538.1, read on the forward strand.
TTGCAGGAACCATTAACCGAACTCGAAACTTTTGACTTCGTTACTAACCTTATTCGACCGAGTACGAGTGCCTACACGACGGAGTAGACCTTACTAAATCTAGTAGTTGGGGTTATTGGGTCGAAATCGTTGGAACTGCCAGTGGAAACTCAATCGAGCAACTCCAACTCGATCGAGTAGAGGCCACTCGATCGAGTAACCGAGACACTCGATCGAGTAAGTTGCTACAGTACCCGTATTTGCACAGAATACATATGCTCTATTCTTTTATTCTTTTCTAATTCTTCCTCATGCTTCAACCCTAAAATCTCTCTAAACCCCTTTTCTCTCTAATTCTTGAATAATTGGTGGTAGAAATCTCCTTGTTATTCCATTCAATCCTTTCGCAAATCATTCAAGGTAAGATTTCTACTCTTTGTTTGCTTTTAATCCTTTAGTAGCATATAAAAGTGTTAATTTTCTAGAAAAAAAATTCGATTTATACTCATGGATTTTGATTATAGTTGTGGTATTTTGGTAAAATTGATTTAATTTGTTGATTATTAATGCTAGAAGTTGCAAAATCAAACCAATTTGTGGGTATAGTTGGAACTAAATTTCTAGGGTTTGGGTTACAAGTTGGATTTTTCTTTTTCTTTTGAATATCTAAAAAGGAAAATAGAGCTAGGTATGTTGTTGGTATCATGTTTGGTGCTGATTTTGACTAATTTCACCCAAATTTTCGTCTTAAAAGTGCCCCAAACTGAATTTCGCCCCAAATCTTATGATAATTATCTTTTGTGAAGCTATTCTTGAGGGATTAAGACCCCAACTTTTCTAGTTATGGTAAAAAAAATTATGTTTTGGAAACCATGAAACCGTCTTTTATGAAATATGGGAGTAACATGTTCTGGAAAATTGTTGGTTGTATTAGAAGAGCTACTTAAATTGTTGTTTCTCTATCCATGAGTATACTTTGAAAAGTTCTTTTTGATCAAGTAAGTATCCGTTTGGTGTGGCTAAAAACCTAATGAAACAGATGCCAAGAGCCGCATCTATGACCCGTCAGAGTAAGAAGTCGAGGGCTTCTGAGCCGGAAGTAGGAGAGGGGAGTCAGGGACCTACTGTTCCACCGGCTCCCGAGTATCCCACCATTGTCTTTGCTAACTTTGAGCAAAGAGATGCTTTTGTTCAGTTGGAGAAGCGTCGTATGAAACCTACTAGATGTATCGACACTACCATCCTTAAGGACCTGAAAATAGAGACAAATGTGCAACATATCTTTGAGACCTTGGGTTTGGCGGGGTTGTATCGTCTTAGGAAGCACTCTTATCCTTTCTTGACTTTGGAGTTTATGAGCTCTTTTTCTTATGATGCGGCAGCTAAGACCGTACAGTTCTGTCTTGTGAACACCAGTTTTCTTTTGTCCATGGACCAGTTTGCTTCTCACCTTGGACTTGCTCGACCTGAGAAGGGATCTCTTAGACACATCCCGACTGAGTGTGAGGCTAGCAGTTATATGCCATGTTTCACTGGTAAGGCTGCTTCTACTTCAAGTAACATGTTGATTAATGATGTTTAACATGTCACTTTGAAGATCTTCCACTAAGCTTTGACCTGTTTGTTGTACGATAAGAGGGATGTGAGTAAGTTGAACTCACATGAGGTTATGTTTTTTGTCACCTATCTAAACCCCGCCCGAGCACAGAGAGTCTCCTTTAGTGCCCCGGCCATCGTTTGTGCTAGCTTGGCCTTGATGGCCACCTCTTCGACCCGGTACTTGAGTTGTGGTGCTATTGCCACTCGGTTAGCTAAGCGGTTCACTACCTTTAAGGCCTCTTCAGCCCTCACAGCAATGGTCTCAGTTGTGCCCACCTTGGATAGAGACTACTTCATTGACCAGAAATGGTTGAGGACTTTGGAGGGTAGTGGGTTCGCTTGGGGAGTGTGGGGTATGAGTTGGATGAAGCTACCTGACCCAAAGCATCTCCCTCTGACTGAGTCTTTGACAGCGGAAGTGGTTGCATCGGACTCTAATGACGATGAGGCTGCCCCTACCCGGCAGTATTACCTCATAGATGATGGTCTTTTAGAGGTGATGCAGGAACCGACCAAGGGAGACCAGGCTAGACCCGAGGATCAGCTACCTAGAGTGGGGAGAGGTCCTAGACGAGTGAGGGAGAGGGTTGGTCAGACTCAGCCTGTGCAGCCCGTGCCTCCACAGTACCAGTACCCCATTTACCCTTCTTCCTTTTGTCCCGCGATGCAGGTGAGTGAGCTCACAGAGAGGGTATCCAACACGTTGACGCTCCGGAACCTTCATGAGATGGCATACGTGCAGCGCATTGGGACCAACCAGTTTGGTGGAGGGATGTCGGGGATGATAGTGGAATCTTCCACTCTTATGGTGTAGATCCGGATACATGGGGGAAGCCTAGGAGTTACCCTTTCGGTTGTTTGGCGTCATGGCGAGTAGGAGGAGACCCAGGTACGGGAGCTACCACAAGCGAGGGTACAGCTGGAGCCGGCACATCCAGAGGAGGAGGCGGAGATGAGGAGATGGAGGATCCGGGTTTGGAGTGATGTTGTTTATTGTAGTTTTACATTCGCTTTCATGGATTTTTAGTTAGTGGCTACTTGTTTTGTTGGTACTTGGATATACTTTGGGTTCAACTTAGCCATAAGGCCGTATTTCGTTGGATTTTGAAACTTGTTATGCAGGTGGATAATATCGGAGATGAAACTCCGGCGAGATGAAACTCCGGCGATGGTTATGTTTTCTTAGTATGACAACGTGTATATAGAGCAACTTGACATGTAGTTACTCGATCAAGTGCCCCTAACTCGATCGAGTAACTGCATTTGGGATTCTGCAATGCTTACTGTACTCGATATACTCGATCGAGTAGCTGTTAAACTCGATCGAGTTGTTTCTTAACTCGATCGAGTGCCCCTGTTATCGTTTATTTCGTTCTAAATTTTTAAGGGTCATCATGCATTTATACTTTGTTGATAATAGGTTTCATTGTCATGTTAATAATAACGTCCTCGTGCTTCAAGTGTAGTTTATACAAGGTCAATACGGTCTTCATTACTTTTCAACATGAATGCTTAATTGAATTGCATGAAGTACCACGTTAAACGGTGGTTATAGTATATTGTTGTGGTCTTAAGTTTAAAGCTGGTCATGTTGAGTACTCATGATTGGGTAATATCCCCTAAGGAATTTCTCAGGATTCAAATATACTAATTTGGTAATGGTACATTTCACTTGCTTATTTGGTGTCATCTACATCTAATATATATTAACATGTGTACATATTATCTAAGTAATGTCAATGAAGTGCTATGATAGGTTGTTGGTTTAAACGAATATAAAAATTATTTCGTCGTGTCAAGATTGCGTGGAGTTATCTTTTCGTTTAATGTTTGTAGTTCGTCTTGAAAGTGAACTTCGGGGACAAAGTTCCTTTTAAGAGGGTAAGAGTAATGTCGCGTGAAGGAAATGACAAATTCACGACAAAGATATCACAGTTTGAGTATTTTGAGTTCATTTTAGTACATTTTGAGTAATTGTTAGTAATTTTTGGTAAAATCCTCAGGTTGCTTAATCATTTTGTCTGCTTAAGAATTTAAACGGTGTCTGTCAGCTATGTAAAGGTAATGCACGTGGATGATAAGTGAATTCGTTAATTAATTGAATCATTACATTGTTGAGTAATATAAATGATGTAAAGAAGTAATATTAATGTTGTGGAGTTAATTTAAAATGGATGTTAATTTTCTTGTTGTATAAGTGGCTGATACTTTACTGTACTTTGGTGATTCGTAACTAATTGTTGTTAATGAATATTTGTTGGATGGGTAAATAAAATAGTTGTACCAGGTGGGTATGATGTGTATGATCTATGGAATCGGGCAAGGTTAAAATTTGGTTAGTAAGTGGAAGTAACGGTTTGTGTTAGTGCGTTCTCACGTATAATGCATGTTTAATGACCCGATAGGAAGTCGTGTTGGATGATGTGTTGCTAAGGTAGATGATGATGATGATGGGTGGTATAGGGGAACATTTGAGTTTGTCCATGTCGGGGGGAATGGTTGTCAGTTGCCTTAATTCACGTTTCACCTTATGTCGTAGGGGGGATGATGAGTTGAACTTCGGGGACAAAGTTCTTTTTAAGGGGGGAAGACTGTAATACCCGTCCTTTTAAGGACTCGTTGACCATCATTGACTGACCTTAGACACCTGTCTAGAGCTTCGGAAACATTACGAGTTAACCTTGTGACGTAGTAACCCATTTGAGTTCAGGAGGCTCGATCTAGTAGAGGCTACTCGATCGAGTAGCTCAGTCACTCGATCGAGTAGAGGCCACTCGATCGAGTAAGTTACATACTCGATCGAGCTACGGGAGTTCAGCGGGAAATATAAATCGTGATATCGTGAAACCCAAATCATTTCATTTCTTTTCCCCTAAACCTAAATACCGTCACCTCTCTATCCCTTCATCTATATTCACCCTTTTGGAGCTTTTGAGAGTGGAGACGCCATGGGGATGGGAAGCATGAGTCGGGTAGCGATTTTGTCGCCGGAATGCTATGTATAGGTATGTTGTCATCATCATCATCGTCTTCCTTGGTTTCGTTTGTGATTGTGGCAGTAGTAATAGATGGTCATACTGTTTGTTATAGGTGGTTATGGTGGTTACTTGTGGTCATGTGCGGAATCGCTGCGGTTTGCTAGAGGTAGGTTCTCCTACTCAGTATTGTTGGTTGTCTAGTATGTCGGTTGTAGTGCTTGATTGTATTTGGTGTTATGATTGATAGTGTGGATTCATTGTAGTTGGTTGTTGTTTGTTTGTCTCTGGTTTAAGAGGCGCGTCCTCGGCTGAGTGGAGTCACTTGCGGGAGTGGCTTCACGCCCTCTGTGGAACCCGCCACAGGAGGGGATGTGCACATTAAAGAACATGGGTTTTCCCTCGGGATTGATGAGCGGGGATTTGGTGGGTATGGTTGCGGTCCCCCACTGGCGACGTGGATTATTGGTTGCGATTGGTAATCTGGAAGGACTGGACCTTCGGGCAGTCAGAGGTGTGTGGGTGATTGGAGAAGGTGATGTGTGTATGTTTGTTGTGTATGGTTTTGTGTGTTCCTTCAGTTACTGACCTTGTGTGGTGTTCTTGTGTTTTCTTCTTGTGTTGTGTCTGCCGTGATCCACTATGGTGAGCAATCGGTCTTAGCAGGTTGATATCTGGATCTTAGTTGGATGCTTGGAGGGACGAGTTTACCACGAGTCATGGCAGAGACAGTTTCACATAGATGTTAGATATCACGAGTTGTATCTCTTTGTTTTGGTTAATAGCTTGTATATAAACATAATTGTTCTTTTATCAACATTTGATTATTACTATTCCTCGGACAACCGAGATGGTAGCGCCCTTATCTGCTGGGGAAGGTCTTGTTAAGGCTCCTTGGTAGATGGGGGGTATTACAATAGTATCAGTTGATGAATATCACATTACATAACTCATATTCATCAAATTACTGTATTATATTCACCAAACCCAAAATGAATATAATAGTGTTATATAGTGAATATACACTACGTAATCCATTTTCATTAAATTACATTATCATATTCACTAAATTCAAAGTGAATATAATAGTGTAACATGGTGAATATCATACTACATACCACATATTCGTCAAATTACACTATATCATATTCATTAAATACACTATATCATATTCATTAAATTGAAAGTGAATATAACAGTGACATATGATGCATATCACACTAGAAAATTTATTCATCAAATTAAATTACCATATTCACTAAATTAAAAGTGAATTTTGATAGTTCCATATGATAAATATCACACCCGAAATCAAGATGTAACGATAAATTTGATGTAATTTCAAGACTTACGTGATAAGTTTGAAAATAATCAATCAAAACATAGATCTAAGATTACAAAACAAACAAGTTGGATTAAAAATGAAATTTTAGGCATAATATTTTTGGTAAATATGAAAGATTTAGGATTGAAATAGGAGGAAGATGGGTTTATGCTAATGATAAACTGATACTTGATAATGGGTGATTTTATATTTTAATTTTAGTTTTAATTTTTATTTTTTTAATGGTGGGAGTAGGGTGACTCTACACATGGGTATAGTGTATAAGAATTGATTAGGGAGTGGGAAAATTTTACACAAAAATTGGTCATATTAAGGCCTTGTGGTCGGTTCAAAAAAGATCAATTGTTGGTCTTTATTTCTCCATCTTCTACGCGTAAAACCATATCAATATTGATCAAAAGTTGATCAAAAACAATTAAATAAAATTCACACAAATAATATACATCTTTTATTACTCTTGTAGTAATATAAGTAGTATAAATAAGGGTTATTCTCATAGATATCTTGTTAGTATTTATTTATAGGATTTTTTGGGGTAACGTCTTGGGTGCCATCAGGGCCGTTTCGGAGTTTATGGGATCCCTGTGCGAAATCTAAAAATGGGGCCTCATATAACATTTTACGAATCTATTTTATAAAAACAATGAAAAAAAGAAGACATAAATAATATAGGTATACCTGTCAAACGGGTTGGGGGGTAGGGTCCTGGGTCGGGTCGGGTCATACGGGTCACGGGTCGGGTTAGCGTCAGAATACGGGTCAAGAAATAATTTATAACTTCTTTTTTAAACGATTTTTTAATTAAAAAAATAAAATTTAAAAAGTAGAACATATTTAAAATTAATATTTTAATCATATTCAACGTTTAGATTAATTAATTGACATAATTATTAAAATAAAGTGTTTTTTAATAATTATTTCATTATTAAGTATTATAAAAATTATATAAAATCGACTTTTTAGTTGTATTTGTAATTTTTAATAATAAAAATAATAATTTTTTAACTATTTTTTCAAATATAATATATAAATATTAATATTTTTTAATAAAATTCTTGATTTACCTTTAACCCAACGGGTCAACCCGTTCGGGTCGGGTCTCGACCCTAAAATAACGGGTCATTTTAGGTTCGGGTCAAACGGGTCACAGGTAAAAAAACAGGTTTATAACCCTAAAAACGGGTCGGGTTTTTGGGTCAGGTCGGGTTTTGACAGGTCTAAATGTAGGTATTGGGTTTTCAACTTGAGTCTTGTGTTTAAAAATTTACTTACTAACCAAAATTTTGGTTCCAATGAGTTTTTGAGGGACCTAAATTTATTTATCCTTACTTTGGTTTTGATTTCTGGGCCCAAAATTTTGGGACCTGTGCAGCCACATGGCTCGCATGGGCCCAAAGGCGCCCTTGGGTGCCATTGGAAGGAAGCATTCTATGTTTGGTGCTAGATGGTTGGAGAACCATCTCATGCTTGGAAGCATGATCATTAAGGGTTGATGATCATCATGATCATGCCATTTGAAGATGGAAAATAGGTTGTATTCTTAATCTTTTACATCTCTTTATGTTTTTATTTGCATGCATGTAACTAGATCATTTAAACACTAAATAAATGTTATTTAGTAACTAATTAGAGGAGTCTAATTAAGGTCTAAAACCTTTAAAAAATATTATCAATCAAACAGTAGCCGTTTTCTATGATACAAGCTTAAGAATATTACTCCCTCCGTCCCGGTCATTTGTTGTCCTTTGGTTTTGCCACAAAGACCAAGGAAAAAGGAGAGAGCCAATTACTAAGTGACAAGTGAAACAAATTGAGTGTCGATGATCAAATTGCTCTTGAAGTTCATGCTTAAAATAAAAAGGACAACAAATTAAATGACTGAGACACCCAAAAATGAAAAAGAACAACAAATGACCGGGACAGAAGGAGTACTATGGAATCTCTATTTTCATGCATTCACATAGAATGAAAATATTCACAGCAATTAAAAGCGACCCAGTTTTAACTCCATCTGCATGATATGGTCCCAATCAATTATCCAATAATCAAAACCAGCAACAAAGAAGTTGATTATTAACCATGGCAATGCAGTCACCTTATATGCGACCATGACAATATGTGACCAACTGCACTTAACTTTTAGATATGTGAGAGTATGTAAGAAAGAAGTTCTACTCTGTATTCATCTTTGTCGTTGTCAAGATAATGAATTGAACAATTACTCGAAATAAGGTAATGAATATTTTAATTTGCACATCTATGTACTAAGTAAAGCTCAAGAATATATCAGGCGTAAATAAAACGTATTTGAGTTTAACAAGAGTACACATACATTAAAATCATAAGAAAAAAATCTATAATCCATCCCGTAAGCAACCTATTAGTCTAAAAGTATAAGATGCCTCATTTCTCCACGGGCAAATAAGCTACTTTAATATGAAAAAAACGCTAAGGAAGGATAAAGTCGAAAACAAATTATTAAAAAATCAAGGTACCAAAAATCAAGGTACCAAAAAAAAAAAAAAAAAAAAAAAAAAAAAAAGACACATACCATCGTATTATCGTATTGGGGAGCTGAGAAAGGTAGAGATTGACAGATTGTCGATCGTGAAGGACTCTTATATAGGGTTTCCAACAACAACAATCTCTCTTGTGACGGACGTATTCGTCACAAGATTGCGACGTGTCAAGTAATATTTATATGGGTAGATAAAACAAAACAGAATGTTATTGCCTAAGCATTCTGTTTTTGTCTTATCTACCCAAATGAGTAGTATTTAACCCGTCTTAGTTAACCTATAACAAATATGGCTTTTAGAGATAATAGATTTGGATAGTAGATTTGGGATAATCTATGTTAATATTATGGCCTTAGTTCTTAGGGGTGTTTAATCAGTGGCTCGGACCAAGGATTAAATTAGACCGCATAATTAATCTGCATCATGTTTTATTTGGTCTTGTCCATAGTCTATCAATTTACTCTACTTTGATCTTCTGTACGATCACCGACCAAGCTTATCAAAGAAAAACAAAAAAATAAGTTAAAATTAAAACAATATCGATTTTTGTCCATACTTTCTTAACAATATATGAGATATACTTGAATTTAATAAGAAGATAAAATAAAGGGTTATTTAATGAGAATACTCTCAACTATAGGCGTGCTGTTCAAAATACTCCATACTCTTGTTTAACTACAAATAAAACCAACTAATGTCCCTTTTAACTTTGAATAGAACTAGTTTTAAACCCGTGCAAATTGCACGGGTTTGTTATTTAGAATGTTGTATCAAGGTGTATGTGTTAATTGTGGTTGGTCTTTAGTTGAAGTCATATTTATTGTTCTCAATGCGTATCATAATTTCGTTTGCAATTATCAAAATTATAGCTACCGAGGGTATCTAAAATATGGCAATAATAAAACTGCAATTTATATAGTCATATATCAAAGCATAACAAAAGTAAATGTTAAAATTTAAACCCGTGCAACTTTGCACGGGCTGCTCTCTAAATATTTTGTTATTTAGTTATACTAATTGATTAACATCTTAGATTTTATCTCTTGTCATTTTTAAACTATATTAAAACTTATAGAGCTAAAATAAGGATTATCTTTAAAAACAAAGTTTTAAAATAAAGCAATAAAATCTCTCTATTTTTTGTTAAATAAATTGAAATCAAAATTCTAATAGTTAAAGTCATAAAGTCATATTTAAGTTTTTAAGATTGGATTATAAAATTAAACTTGTAATTAACATATATAATATTATAATGCACCGGGTCAATTGGTCAGATAATTATTTTAGTATGATATATACTCTTGTTAATTAAATTTGACTTACTACTTTATCATGTTACTCAGGTCGACTTTAAAAAAACACAACTTACATATCAGACCAAATTATTCGGATGAAAATAAAACAAAATTAGCAAATGTGAACTTATCTCTATAGTTGCAGACCCGTGCAAATTGTTAAACTCCATTTTCATTTAGTCAAACTCGTTCACATTTGTAAAAGTTGTGCAAGTTTAAAGTGAAATTTTGACCCGTGTACATTTAAAATGAAAACATTGACTCGTTTTTCATTTACCGCCATATAAATTTCACACTATATAAACACAATCCTAAATTTAGGCAATCGCCTCAATCTCACTTTTTTTGTCTCTCATCCTCTTCTTATGAGACTTGTTCTTTTGATTGTGAATAATCTCTCATCAAACCATTGAGATTCATGCATCGAGAGTGAGTTTTAAAGATTCCAAAAAATAGGTATAAATTAATTACATACAGTAATCAAACATTTTAAGTTGATATATCTTTAAACAACTTAATTTGATCTTATTTAACCCATTTACCCTGACTTTTTAACCCAAAACCACTTAATTAACCCAAAATGACATATTCAAACCCTTTCACATCCAACTTGACTTAATCAAAGTGTAAAAAAACTTACTAATAATTCATTTTCTAAATGTTATGTAGTAATCCAAAAGTAAGATCTCAACATCTCTGTTGGATTTTTTTTTTAACTTGGTCTACCACTATATATGATAGAAGGTAGTTATGGGTTAAATAGGTTAAACAAATCAACCCGACTTCATTTCAACCCATTTAGATTAAGAGGGTTATTTATGTCGCTTTGTGTCATAAGTCCCCAACCCTAACCCGAGTTAGTTAACTTTTTTGTCGACTCAATTACTTAAGTTGGTCAAAATGTCGAACCCGCTAACTGCGTGTCATGTGCATATTGCATTAGTAGGATGGGTCACTATTGACCAGCTCTGAATTTATATGGGTCAACGACAATAATTAAAAAAATTATAATAACAACTTTTAAAGAAAGAAGAAAAAGAAGAAAGAAAAACGATAACGTACTTATATGGTCTAATTACGAAATTTATTTTGCTAGCAATATCCAACACTATAACACCATATTTAATTGAAGTTAAGCATTGTAATATTTTCCCTATCTTTTTTATATGGGGTGATTTTCGTTATAAGCATGTTAACTTTAATTTTTATAAAAGTATTATTATAATGTTCATAGTTCATACCCTCAATTTAACTTGGTGAGCCGGAGTAAACCCGCAACTCTTTTATTTATTTTTTCTACAAAAAATATTTGTCCATACCCGCTAAAAAGCTGGTAGGGCAGGATGGGCTTTATAATGACTAAACTATTTGTAACGGATTAAATAACACTCCACTTACATAGATGGTACAAACGTTTTGTTCATCTTAATGCATTTTGTTTTTGTGTTTTGTGTGATATTTGACCCGTTTTAAGGTTAAGATGAATATATCCGTTATCCGTCTTAAATGAGGAAATGGGTAAATTTATTACGTGTTTATTAATAATATAATAACTATATTATTAGTACTTTTGATATCACAAATTTTGTATGATGAAGGAGTATTAAACTTTGAATACGAAGTATAAATTTTCGAAGTATGATGCCCCGTAGCACACACAAGTGCACAACTCTTGCATTACAATACATACGCAACCTGTTAAAGAAAATTAAAATTGCAGTCCAAAACCCTAGTCAAACATCACAAATTTTCATTATAGACGGACACTATCCGTCTATACGTATTGA